>NC_080166.1:84442290-84742290 GCF_950295315.1 Erinaceus europaeus
TATTACATAAGCCTAGAGATGGCAGATTACCTAAATTTAAAGACATTAGCAGAAACATTTTTTTTTCCTTTTCTGAGAGTGTTAATGGTTTACAGTGCTATCATTACAAACACATACAATATGATTACATACCAGGCCTTCACTTTTTTTCCTCTCCTCCTTCCCCATCATGTCCCAGAATCCTTTGCTTTGGTGTGATACACAGTGTCCAGTCAATGTTTCACTTTGTGCTCTCCCTTCCCATCCCTAATTTATTAATACTAAGTGAGATAATTTTATATTTGACCTTATCTTTTTAATATTTTATTTATTTATTTATTCTCCTTTTTTGTTGCACTTGTTTTTATCATTGTTGTGGTTATTATTATTGTTGTTATTGATGTTGTTGTTGCCAGATAGGACAGAGAGAAATGGAGAAAGGAGGGGAAGATAGAGATGGGGAGAGAAAAATAGACATCTGCAGACCTGCTTCACCACTTGTGAAGTGACCCCCCCTGCAGGTGGAGAGTTGGAGGGCTCAAACTGGGATCCTAGAGTTTCTTGCCATGTGCATTTAACCTGCTTCGCTACAGCCTGACCCCCATTTGTCCTTCTGTTTGGTTTTTCTCATTTAACATGATGCCCTCCAGTTTCTTCAAAGAGAATTTAAAGGAGAATATTTCATAATTTTTAACAGCTGAGTAGTATTTCATTGTGTATATATAACACAATATTGTTTTTGGCCAGTTATCTGATGTTGGACATCTGGGTTGCTTCCAGGTTCGGGATGTTACAAATTATGCTGCTATGAATATAAGTATACACCGATATCTTCTGGTAAGTGTTTCCTTTGGATACAACCCCAGGAGAGGAATTGCTAAATCATAGGGCAGGTCCATTCCTACTATGCTGATTAGTCTCCAAAATGTTTTCCTCAGTGGTTGGACCATTTTGCATTTCCACCAGCAGTGAAGAAGTATTCTGTTTTCTCCACATATTCGCCAACAGTTGTCATTACTCTCCGTTGTATGAAATTCTCACAGGTGTAAATAGCTATCTCCTTTTTGTCTTTATTTGCATTTCTTTGATGATCTGTGGCTTTGAACACCTTCTCAGGTATTTCTTGTCATTCTGGATCTTTTTCTCTGTGGAATTTCTGTCATATCCTGGCCCCTTTTTCTAATGGGGTTGCTTATTTATCTTGGTGATTCGTTTAATGAAATCTTTATGTACTTTGGTTATTAGTCCTTTGTATGGTGTGTGTTGTGTAAGTATCTTCTCCCATGCTATTGGATGTCTTTCTGTTTGGGTGGTGGTACACTTTGCTGTGCAGAAGCTTATCAGTTTGATATAGTGCCATTGGTTTATTTTTGCTTTTGTAAAAAAGGAAAAGACTGGACTGGGTCGTGGTTGGGTTCAGGTCCTGGATGGCACAGAATTTAGAGGAGGCTGTAATATTATGTGGAAAACTGAGAAATGTTATGCATGTACAAACTATTGTGTTTACTGTCGAATGTAAAATATTAGTCTTCCAATAAAAAATCTGGTTGTAGATGTGGGGGCTTTTTTCTGAATTTTCAGTTTTATTTTACTGGTCAGCATTTTTATTTTGGTTCTAGTACCAGGCAGTTTTGATTACTGTAGCTCTGTCATATAGCTTGAGGTCAAGCAGTGTAATGCCTCTGGTCTTGTTCTTTTTTTTTTTTTTTTTCCTTAGGCTTGCTTTGGCAATCCTGGGCATTTTTTTTTTGTTGTTCCAAATAGATTTTTGAAGCTTTCATTCTATTCCTTTAAAGAAATTAATTAGTATTTTGAAAGAGATGGTATTAAATCTGTATATGGCTCTAGGCAGGATTGTCATTTTGACAATATTAATTATTTCAATTCATGAGAATGGTGTGTCTTTCTATTTCTTTGTATATCTTTCTATTTCCTTGAATAGTGATTAATTGTTTTCAGTGTATAAATATGTAACTTCCTTTGTTAACTTTATCCCCAAATATTTTGTTGTTTTTGATGTTGTAGTGAAGGAGGTTGATTTCCATCTTGTCTTCTTCTGATTTGGGGTTTACATAGAGGAATGCCATTGATTATTGTATGTTGGCACTATAGCCTGCTACTCTACTATATTGTCCAATGATATCTAGGGGTTTTCTACTGGACTTTTTAGGGATATATATATATGTGTGTATATATATATATATACACACACACACACATATATATATATGTAAATATATATGTATATATTCATGACATCTGTACATGGGGGTAGTTTAACTTCTTCTCTTTCAATATGTTTATCTTTGATTCATTTTTATTGCCTAATTGCTATGGCTAGGACTTCCATGGCAATGTTGAATAGTAGTATTGACAATGGGAATCCCTTCCTTATACCTGATTGCAGAGGATCTGTTTTCATTTTTTCACCAATGAATAGAATGTTGGCTCTTGGTTTACTGTATATAGATTCAACTAGTTGGAGGTATTTCCCATCTATCCCCACTTTTTAAAAAATATTTATTTATTTTCCCTTTTGTTGCCGTTTGTTTTTTATTGTTGTTGTACTTATTGTTGCTATTATTGATATCGTTGTTGTTAGATAGGACAGAGAGAAATGGAGAGAGGAGGGGGAGAGAGAGGGAGAGAAAGATAGACACCTGCAGACCTGCTTCACTGCCTGTGAAGTGACTCCCCTGCAGGTGGGGAGCTACGTGCGCTTAACCCGCTGCGATACTGCCCAACTCCCTATCCCCACTTTTGTAAGTGTTTTGATCATGAAAAGATGTTGTTGGACAAAGGTTTTCTCTGCATCTATTGAAATGATCATGTGATTTTTAATTTTACATTTATCACTGTGGTGAATAACATTTATTTATTTACATATATTGAACCAGTACCCCTGGCCATTGTACATGATCTTCTTGGAGTATTGCTCTGTGGGATTGGCTAGAATTTTGTTGAGTATCTTAGCCTCTATGTTCAATAGGGATATTGGACTGAAGTTTGTTGTTGTTTGTTTGCTTGTTTATTTGCATCTCTGTCTGCTTTAGGTATTAGCGTCATTTTTGGCTTAATAAAATGTGTTAGAGAGAATCCCTGTATCTTAGATAGTTTAGAAGAGCTTGAGAAGAATTGGTAGTAGTTCTCTTTAAAGGTTTTGTAGAATTTATATGTCAACCCATGAGCCTGGACTCTTATTTTCTGGGAGATTTTTTATTACTCTGTTGATTTCTTTGCCTATAATCAGTCAATTCATGTTCCTCATTTCCTCTTGGTTTAATCTGGGGAGGGCGACACCTCAAAATGTATTCATCTCCTTCAGATTTTCTACTTTTGTGGCTTGTAGTTGTTCATAGAAACGTAATGTGATGCTTTGAATTTCTAAGGTGGCTTCTGTGATCTCATCCCTTTCATTCATGGTTTCTTTATGTGCATTCCATACTGCTTTCTCAGTCTTCTTGTTCCCTATGCACCTATGCCCACATTTTATTATTTAGAGTTAGATCCACTCTGAGCAATTCTAAACATAACTGACGTATACTGAAGTCTGTTATTAAAATTATTTTTTAAGTTGGGAATTAGCCATTTATATCACAGTCATTAATACTTGGGTGCAGTTTATCATCTTGCAATAAGCATCTGCAAAAATTTCTCACCCACAGCCGACGTCCTTTTCGGTCACATATATAAGGACTTCATTAAATTTCTTGAGTTCAAAAGACTCCTCTTCTGGATTCCCTTGCAGATCTCCTCTGTACAGTTCAGCTTTATGCTCTTATTTCACTTTGTTCCTAAAATATTCATTTACATCTTCCTGGCATGCTAGGATTACTCTGCCACTGTACATTCATCACAAATATATATAATTTCCATTGCTGAATTATATTCGACATCTATCCTCCATTTTTTAAGACATTTATTTATTTATTTATTCCCTTTTGTTGCCCTTTTTTTGTAGTAGTAATTATTGATATCATTGTTGTTGAAGAGGACAGAGAAAAATGGAGAGAGGAGGGGAGGACAGAGAGGGGGAGAGAAAGACAGACACCTGCAGACCTGCTTCACCGCTTGTGAAGCGACTTCCCTGCAGGTGAGGAGCGGGGGCTAGAACCAGGGGCTCAAACCGGGATTCCTACGCCAGTCTTTGAGCTTTGCTCCACCTGCGCATAACCGGCTTTGCTACCGCCCAGCCCCTATACTCCCTTCTACGATTCAGTCAATTTTATATTATTTCACTTATGTTTTTCTCTAGCACTTAATCTAATACTCAGCAGATGGGAAGGTTATAAAGTTATCTGCACACACAAAATTTGGAGAGATGTGATTTTGTGTGTGGTTCGCTTATGCATAATATTTGTTATGATTATACTGATAATCACACAGTGAGTACATAATAATCTGAATCTTAAAATGGAAATGTTGGGAGGAGTGATAATGGCAAGCTTTTATAATATCACCAAAATTTTAATTAATCCACATAATGCAGATAAGGCAAATTAAGTAAAATATTAGGTTAGTTTCCAAGCATCTAGGCTTTTATGAATTAAACGTTTAGATGATATCGACCATCCTTTTAAGTTGATAAATAAAGAGTGGCTATCACCCTTACCTGTGATGAACTATGTAAGAGCTGAGGTACCTTAACACTTGAATCAGCTTGGACAGACAAATAATTAAATAGTTGAGGAAACTTGATTAACTTGTGTCCTAAAATCCTTTCAAATGGATTCTGCCAAATGAAAATGCTTTGCTTTTTTTTTTTTTTTTCCTGACAAAATGCTTTCGATGTCCTTCTTACTCAGACTCTAAACCTAACTTTATATTTCACGCGTTCTTCCTTTCAATTCTGGGGTATCAGTCACTCTGATTTAAAGAATTCTCTCTGCAAATATAAAATGCATCTATTCAATGTTTTCTTGCCATGTTATTAAATGCCTTCTCCACTAGCATCATTCAACATTATTCTTCCAATTTGCTGACTCAATTATTCCCTAAATGAATGCTAAAAGCATGCATGTACTCACATGGGATATGGGATATGGGATTTCCTTACATTTATGTATGTGTCACTTCATTACTTGTGTCTTGTAAGTTTTATTCTAAATTCCATTCACCTCTTTTATTAGATTTACAGTGACGTGAATGGGATTGCTTCCTGCACTTTCCTTTCCACTGACTTACCATTTGTGTGTAGAAATACTGCATATTTATTTATTTTGATTTTGTGTCTTATCAGTTTGTTGAACTCATTGTTATATTAGTCTTTAGTGGTCAGATTTCTCTCTCTCTCTCTCTTTCTCTCTCTCTCTCCATATATATTCACATTATCAGCAAAAATGGATGTTTCTTCCATTCTGAGTTGTAGTCCTTTATTATATGTTTCATGCCTTATTACTCTGGAAAGAACTTTCAGGGTTATGTTGTTATCAACATCTTTATCTAGTTACAGATCTTGGGGCAAAAGGTATCAGCTTTTCACCAGTGAGTATGATTTAAACCTTGAGTTATTATGTATAACCTTTATAATGTTGAAGGACATTCCATTCTACCCATCTTACTAAGGGTTTTTATCATATAGGGTATTGAATCTTGTTAAATGATTTTCCAGCATTTATTGATATTATCAATGAGTTTATTTTTCTTTTTGTTGATGTGGTGTATTATATTGATTGATTTCCTGACATATCTGTACATACCTGGGATGAATCCTGGTAGATTGTTTTCTTGGCGTATTGTTGGACTTCATTTGCCAACAATATAGAAATATGTTTAGTCCCTCAATTTCCTTTTGTGGTTGATGCCTTCTAGCACTGAGACCATAAAGCATGCTATTTGTGACTTCTGTTTTCACATACTGATTACTGCCATCCTTGTTTTCGAACATATGATCAATCCTTGAGACTGCAATGCAAATTATGCATCCTTGAATAAGTACAGAGGCTGTGGTTGGCATTAATTCTAACACAAGCTATTGGTAATGGTTCAGATCTCAGTGGGGAAAAATGATTTTTTTCTCCTTTAAAATAGAGAGAGCTTATGTGCACACGTATCCATAAACTACTGCAAAATATATACCTGAAAGCAGAAGTACACTAGAGTTTGCAGTGAGTACCTCCCTAACACTTCCTCTCCACTATTCCAAGCTTGGGATCCATGATTGCTCAACAAATTGTTTGGCTTCATATGTTAACTCCCTTTTCAATCACCAGGTTCCAGATGCCACCAGGATGCTGGCCAGGCTTCCCTGGATCGAAGACCCCACCAATGTGTCCTGGAGCTCAGCTTCCCCAGAGACACACCTTACTAGGGAAAGAGAGAGGCAGACTGGGAGTATGGACCGACCAGTCAACGCCCATGTTCAGCGGGGAAGCAATTACAGAAGCCAGACCTTCTACCTTCTGCAACCCTCAACGACCCTGGGTCCATGCTCCCAGAGGGCTAGAGAATGGGAAAGCATCATGGGAGGGGGTGGGTTATGGGGATTGGGTGGTGGGAATTGTGTGGAGTTGTACCTCTCCTACCTTATGTTTTTGTTCATTAATCCTTTCTTAAATAAAAATTTAAAAAAATAAAATAAAAATAAATAAATAAAATATGTCAATTTATCTTGTTATTATTAATTGCAGAATTTATAAAAAGCTTTGGTTGCTTGCTTTCCTAGAATGAATTTGTCATTCATTAAAAGCAATTTTAAAGTTTTACACATTGTAAAGTACAAAGCATTCAGCATCTGATTTCCTTGTCTCATCATTCTGAAATGGATTACCTGCTGTCACATTTCCAGCTACTCTCAGAAAATGGGACAGAGCAAGCACCATTTAATGATTCCATTTATAGCACAGAGGATTTTTATATCCATTCCACTTTCCAATAATTTTATAAAGCAAATGTATTCTGTAGGATAAATTAGAGTTTGGGCAAATGATCAGAAAATTTTATGTGTACATGATAGTTTAAACTGCTCTGAAGTTTAAAGGTAGTGCTACTTTAAGAACTAAAATTGAAAAAAAAAGTTACTAAGAGATATTAATTTCAAATTGTGCTATTTTTTTCCAAATAATTTTATTGGGGGTTTAATAGTTTAAAGTTGTTGATGCATGGGCATATATATATATTTTTAAAAATTGTATTATCTTTATATATTGGAGATAGTCAGAAATCAAGAGGGGGGTTGGTAAAGAGCAAAGCTTTCCCCCTGTAGATGAGGTCAGGGGCCTGAACCCAGGTCCTTGCACATTGTAACTTGTGCACTCAACCAGGTGTGCCACCACCTGACCCTGGTATATATTTCTCATCTCCATATAATATGTGTCTGCATAATACTCTTTATACCCACATAGGTCCATCTCTCTCCCTCTCTCTCTCTCTCTCTCTCCCTCTCTCTATCTCTATCTCTCTCTCTGTCTCTCCCTCTCTCCTTCCCTCCCTCTCTCTCCTCCAGTACTACTCAGCTCTAGTTTATGGTGGTACAGGAGATTGGCTCTCAGGCATGATGGTATCTTCCCCCACTCTATAGTATTTGAAATGGAGATTTCTTCACACTTATTTCCAATTTAATTTATTTGTAAAAGTTCCATTGGGAAAATGCTGGTTTTAAAACAAGTCTTCTCCATTGGTTGTTCCTGCACTGTACAACATATGGTGGGAAATGTGCTTATTTTTAGAGTACTATGTGCCATTAATAAAATAAATTTGAATTAGAAATGAAAATAAATTTTAATTTTTCATGGACATATAAGTGAAACTGTATACTAAATTCTGAGTCAAGTTGTAAACCAATTACATTTTATCCCTCACTTTGTTCAATATTAAAAGCAATCAAAGAGTAGAGCATAAAAACATTTAGCATTTTACCCAAACTCTGAAAATATTTTGCAAAATATATTATTTGGTGCAAGTCAAGCATAATATAAACTGTTAACTCATTTATAATTATGTTTCTTTCCTCCTTTACATCTCTTCCTTTAGACTAGTGTAAATTTTTTTCACACATTGAATAAATGTTACAGGCAAACACATGTACACAAAATTGATTTAGTGTGAGAAAATAAAGTTAGATGCTAGGGGGCCCTACTAATATGTAGAAGGATTTTGTGAATTTTCAAAATTTTAAGTTCACATACTTCTAAAAAAACAAAAACAAACTAACAACAACAACAAAAAAAACCTAAGGTTATTTTTCTCATGCTACCCAACATAGAATATCAAAGAACATGTTGCTGATTTATGACCAAAATAACTCATAATTCACTCTCAGTTCATTTTTGAAAGCCATGTTATATTGAAGAATTAGGTGCAATAGCTGTTTTCTTAATCAAGTCAATGTTTAAATACTACATAAATAACTGAATATTCAGTATGTCAAAATGGCTTTTCAGGGAAATTCAGTGTCCCAAATAAATTTCTATTTCATTTGGAAGTCAGAAATTCTTTCTCAATTTGCACTATTTTCCTAGACTCTTCGCCCCCTGGTTTTATTCAGTTTACTCTTCCTGAGAATTATGACAGGTGAGAAAATATGCTATGTTCTATTGTTTTTCAGGTCTTTTGTTTTCTTGAAAAAATATCCTTTTTTCCTATTTGTTTTGATTTTATTTCAGTTTTTAGATAGAAACATAAAGAAAGACGGAGACAGAAAGAGAGAGGGAGAGGGGGAGGGAGAGGGAGAGGGAGAGGGAGAGGGAGAGGGGGAGGGGGAGGGGGAGGGAGAGGGGGAGGAGGAGGGAGAGGGAGAGGGAGAGGGAGAGAGAGAGAGAGAGAGAGAGAGAGAGAGAGAGAGAGAGAGAGAATAGTACCAAAGTTTCCTTCAATGCCTTGCGGGCTAGGCTCAAACCTGGGTTTTGCACATTATAAAATAGTTTCCAAATGAGCTATTTCCCTGGCCCTCATGTTATTTTTGTATAGTTTTCCATTTTACTATTCTCCTGAAACACTGTATAAGTAATAAAGTCAGTATCTGGTAAAGCATTATATTTTTTCTTTGATAGCTTAAGCACTGCCAACAGAATACAAAGTAGACATGCTATTTCTCATTCACAGACCATTTGGTTAGCAAAGCAAAACAAAGTGTAAAGGGTATGATACCATGGTAGTTGGAGAACTTATCTTCATTTATGCAAAATGGGGGGAGTAGGGTGAATAAATAATTTCAGGAAGTACAGAAGAAATGTGATGCTTAAGTTGATAACATCTTGAAACCTTAACTTGGATTTATTCAGGAAAAAAAAAATCTATCAAAGGAGAGGTTACCAATTGTATTCCACAAGACATAAGAAAGGATAATAGTGAATAGTGAAGTCTTGGTAGATACATAATACACAACACTACACTGTTGTAAAAAGGATGTGATTTTTTTCTCTTTTGCTACAACATGGATGGAACTGGAAAGAAACAAGCCAGGTGCATCAAATGATCTCACTCACAGGTTATATTTAAGAGACTGAAAAGGGGAATGGGGTGGTAGTGGTGGTGGAATATTGGGAAAAACATTAATAAACTATAGTTTAGCATAGGGGAGATAACAGAATGATTATGCAAAAGACTTTCATGCCCAAGGTTCTGCATTCTGAGGTTCAAACCCCAGCACCACTGTGAGCCAGAGTTGAGCAGTGCCCTTATCTCTATTACTATAATAAATAAATAAATAAATAAATAAATAAATAAATAAATAAATACTAAAAATAAAAAAAACTATAGTTTGTTTCAGCAGAGCTTAGGATTTAAGGTGGAGAGGTAGACAGGGCAGCAGGAGGACCCGGGATCCAGTGCCCTATGTTGGAGAGAGATGATAGTTTGGTGATGGGTGTAGGATGCTGACTGACACCTGTTTTTCAAAGATGTAGGACTATATGCTGTGGAAACATCATCTCAATAAAAATTTAAAAATATATAGAGAGAGTACAAAAGAGGAAGAAATAAGTAGTAGAATCATAGAAGTATACAGGAGCCAAATTGTAAATATCTCTGAACCTTTTCAAAGACCACAACATGGAATTCATAATTATGGGAAGTGATCAAGACATTTCCACACCAACAAGAATCTATACAACAATATATGTCAAAATATTTTAACTAAAAAGTCAATAAATTAATTACTTAGATTATCCCAGAGACAGGGGAAGTAATTTTACATGGGTTTTGTATAAGGCTATTTTTGCTTCACTTACAAATTTTCAGTCTTCTTACATTCAGATGAAGAAGTAGTGAAAGTTGGGCAAGAATATAATGCCACAGTGCTAGGTGGTGGTGCATCTGGTTAAATGCACAAGGACCCAGGTTCAAGCCCTTCATCCCTACTTGCAGGAGGAAAGCTTCACAAACAGGTCTCTCTCTGTCTCTATCCCTCCTTATCTCCCAATCCTCTCTCAATTACTCTGTATCTACTCAATAATAAATAAAATAAATTTTAAAAATATATAATTGTAACATTTAAAATCTCTTGGAGATAAGAACAGCAAGCCAGAAAGGACGTCAAAGGCAAGATAGATTCAGTGGAGACCTGGAAGAGTTCAAGGGCAGTGTAGGGAGAGCCTGCTCCCCAGACTTGCCTCCATATGGCAGGTTGAACCAAACCACGGATGTGAACGGGCACAGAGAAAAACTGTGTTGAGAAAGTGACAGACACAGTAGGAGAAAGAATATATATAAGGAGTGGCAAGACATAACTCATTAACAAAGAACAGGTGGGCCTATGAACAGAGTTCAAGAGAGAAAGGAAACACTTAAGAGATCATGACATTCAACATAAAATGACAGACTTATTTGCTGTTATCTGCTCTTCTTGCCTCATATTTCGCCTGAATGTATATGCACAGCTGTTTTTTCTGACCCTAGAGATTTCCTATTCAGCCAATTAGTCTATGGTTTTAGGAATATATATATATATATATATATATATATATATATATATATATATATAGTTTTTTTATACATCAGGCTCTTAAGGTAATAAATTTAGTGAGAAACACATGTTTTCATTTTCTGTGAGATACTTTTTCAGATAAATTAATACTGCATTGCAAAATTGTCTAAGATCTACAATATAACATTTAATATTCCAAGTATTTTAGGTCCTTTGAAAATCATTAACATACTATTTACAAAGTAGTATATTTGGAAATTCTGTGTAAGGTTTTTCACTAGGATTAAAAAAAAAAAGAAGAAAGAAGCTGGGGTCGGAAAAATAACTTGCTTATTTGCTTGTGTTGCTGCATGTACAACCCATATTGTCTGTCCACACTTCTCTGTCTCTCTATCTGAATAAAAAACAGGCCCAGAAAAGTGAAATCTCACCCATATTTTTGCACCAAAAGTGAAAGTAATCAGATAAGCCAGAGGAGAAATTTACTTTAGCAAAGGGCTACAAAATGTGTTATATTGTCACTTGATTATACTTACCAAAAATGATTGTTTGGGTTATTGAACTTTTGGTTTAATAATTAAAGTTTTTTTCTAGATTTCAAAACATATAATAATAATAAGAGTAATATTTTACATAAAGAAGAGTCTGAGGTCTGATTAAAAGACATCTTCATTGTTCTCACAGCTGAGTAATATTCCACTGTATATATACTGCTACTTTCTTAGGTACTCATCTGTTACTAGGTTATTTCCAGTACTGGACTATAATGAATTGTGTTTCTGTGAACATAAAGTATACAGAGATCTCTTTAGAGAGGTGGTTTTTTTGTTTGTTTGTTTTTTCCTACCTTTGAATAAATCTCTAGGAGATAAAGTGCAGATTTCATTTTTCTGGGAAAACCAAAAAGAGAAGGATGAGTACCACATGATATCACTCATAGGTGGAACATAAAAAACAAGTAAACAAGTACAGAAGTGGAGAACACAAAACTCAACTAAGCTCGAGTGGTATGTTTCACCAAAGCAAAGACCTCTGGAGAATTAAGAGGCATGAGTTGTCTGGGGGGGCAGGGGTATACTTTGGGGTCCTGGTACATGGTGGTAGAAAAGAACTCATTCTACAGACACCTGTCATAGTAAGATGAGAAATTGTCCCTATCATGTCAGTAAGTGTGCTGTAAGACATTAATACCCCCAATAAAATGATTAAAGATAAAAGAAAAAGGAAATATTAAAACAAGGGTATAGTAGTCTTAGATTTTTGGCAATTATGTTTTTTATTTTTTTATCTTTATTTATTAGGTAGAGACAGCCAGAAATGGAGAGGGAATGGGGTGACAGAGGGAGAGAGAGAGACAGAGAGAGACACCTGCAGCCCTGCTTCACCACTTGTGAATTTTTCCCCCTGCAGGTGGGGACCAGGGACTTGAACATGGGTCCTTGCACATTGTAGCATGTGCACTCAACCAGGTGCGCCACCACTTGGCCCCAGCAATTATGTTTAAGTCCAAACTGTAATTGGTGGTGCCAGGTGTTGGCACACCTAGTTGAGCACACATAACACAATGTGCAAGGACCTGAGTTCTAACCCCTGGTCCCCACCTACAGAAGAAAAGCTTTGCAAGTGGTGAAGCAGCACTGCAGGTGTCTCTCTCCTTCTCTAACTCCCCCTTCCCTCTCCATTTCTGGCTGTCTCTATCAAATAAAAAAGAACAAGCAACTAAAATAATGACGGGACAAACCTATTATATAGTGAAAACAATATAGGCTCTTGGCCTAGTTGATAAATAAGAAGATTTTTTTTACATATGATGTAATAACAAAGATTATAAAATATATTTTACTTGGTAAATGGAATGAACAAGCAAAAATGGATATGTAAAAGTGAATTTATATAACTATTCAGACAGTAAATCCAGGAATTTCTTAATGCAATGTAGCTCTGCAGTGAGATTACAGGGGACAGAGATTTTGCAAAAAAAAAAAAAAAAAAAAATCTAAATCTTCATTTTATTTATTTATTCTTTTAAAAATTTATTTTATTTTATTTAGACTATAGGATAAGAAGGGTACATTTCCACACAATTCCCACCACCATAGTTCCATATCCCATCCCCTCCATTGAAAGCTTTCCTATTCTTTATCCCTCTGGGAGTATGGACCCAGGATCATTATGGGGTGCAGAAGGTGGGAGGTCTGGCTTCTGTATGGAAACAGAGTCTTTCAGGTACTAGGTTGGCCTGAAGTTATGGACATCTGAGATGAACGTTTCACCCATATTCAGACTATACACCTGAAGGTGTAGCTCCATTTTATTTCTCAGTTCCAGTAAGACAAATGCTTTAGATTACAAATTGCATAGTAGGAGGCCATTTTAGGTTAACTCGGTGAGAAAATGACTTTCTATATTTTTGCTGTTGCAGGTACTTCACTCTGGACCAACTTTTTTTCAAATTAAAAAGATCAAGATACAGATTGACATACTATAGCACCAAAGCTTTCCCCAGCATGGTGGGGTCCAGGCTCAAACCTGGTTCACATATATGACAAAGTAGGCATGGCTCCAGGTGAGCCATCACACCAGTCCCAAAATTAATTAGTAAGAGAAACGTCGTCCTCAAAATCTAGTTTGGGAGACAATAAACAAAACAAATAATAAAAAAATACTAACTTCAAGGTAGAGGACAGTGTAGATAGCAGATGTCTCTGGCGTAAGAGAGAGAGAGGACTCTGAAGTTTGGGGATATGTAATTATAACTGAAGCAATAGTTTCTCCAAATTTAATCTGTAACATATATCCTTAGAATTGAGAGATGCTTCTTAATTTCCCATTATCAGTAATTACAGTAGTTCAGGAAGTGAGAAGAGTAAAGATTTCAGAATGGAGGGAATTGGGCGGTAGCACAGTGGGTTAAGCGCAGGTGGTGCAAAGCACAAGGTCCAGTGTAAGGATCCCGGTTCGAGCCCCCGGCTCCCCACCTGCAGGGGAGTTGCTTCATAAGCAGTGAAGCAGGTCTGCAGGTGTCTTTCTCTCCCCCTCCCTGTCTCCCCCTCCTCTCTCCATTTCTCTCTGTCCTATCCAACACGACAATAACAACAACAATAATAACTACAATGATAAAACAAGGGCAACAAAAAGGGAATAAATAAACAATTTTTTAAAAATATTTCAGAATGTAGGCTTACTTTTGGCTTCTCAGGCTACTACTTTTGGATTCTCAGGTTACTGACTTAGAGCATGAATTACATAATCTTCCTGCATCTCAACTGTTTCATCATTGAGACTAAGAATAAAAGCAGTAGTCTTGCTAGGTCAAGAGGCTTAATGCAATGTCTGGCATTTAACAAGCACTAAACAAACATCTCATCCAACCTCCTCCAAGGACCACTACAGACAATCAGACAAGAGGAGAGGAGGTATTCTGCAAAAAGAAAGGTATTCTGCAAATGCATTTGTTTTGCAATTATGTTTTTTAAAAAGATTTGCTTTCTTTGCATAAAGAGAGAGAGAGAGAGAAACGGAGAGAGAGAGAGAAACGGAGAGAGAGAGAGACACACACACACACACACACACAGAGAGAGAGAGAGAGAGAGAGGACTCCAGGGCATTAAACTGTAATACTGAGGATTGAGCTTGGGACCTCATGATTATAACTTCAGGATTCTCCCACCTTCCAGACCACAGTACTAACTTTTTTTTAAATTTTTTTATTTAAGAAAGGATTAATGACAAAAACATAAGGTAGGAGGGGTACAACTCCACACAATTCCCACCACCCAATCTCCATAACCCACCCCCTCCCATGATAGCTTTCCCATTCTCTAGCCCTCTGGGAGCATGGACCCAGGGTCGTTGAGGGTTGCAGAAGGTAGAAGGTCTGGCTTCTGTAATTGCTTCCCCGCTGAACATGGGCGTTGACTGGTCGGTCCATACTCCCAGTCTGCCTCTCTCTTTCCCTAGTAAGGTGTGTCTCTGGGGAAGCTGAGCTCCAGGACACATTGGTGGGGTCTTCAATCCAGGGAAGCCTGGCCAGCATCCTGGTGGCATCTGGAACCTGGTGATTGAAAAGAGAGTTAACATACGAAGTCAAACAATTTGTTGAGCAATCATGGATCCCAAGCTTGGAATAGTGGAGAGGAAGTGTTAGGGAGATACTCACTGCAAACTCTAGTGTACTACTGCTTTCAGGTATATATTTTGCAGTAGTTTGTGGATACGTGTGCACATAAGCTCTCTCTCACAGAAACTGGTGTATATCTAGGTTATGGGACATTGTTAGAAAGTGAACTACCTGAGATGAAATTAGAGTATACTATAAAAGGAAAGGTCTCACCCGAGTAATGAAGCTGAAGGGTTGTCATTCCACATGTGAAGTCTCTGGACACAGTCTGAGGTGAAGCATGTTGAGGTGGCAATCGTTGCGTAGGTTAGGTTGTGATCGGCAGATGCAATATTATTTGGTTTGGATTGGGAGATGCATACGGGAAAGTGGGCCCTATCCAAGGGTTACAGGACTGGGGGAAGTAGGGGCTCTATAGTGGGGATGTGAGGTTCCTGATGTCTTAGGGTTCAAAAAGACAATCAATAGTTAATGTTATCATCACATTATTTGGTAATTGGGTTAACTTTGAAAAGTCCTTTTGTTATGGTTTGCTGTACAGTACCCAGTATCTTGTATATAGCTGTGCTATTGGATGCTTCTAATCTACTTGGTCTAGGCTTTTGAGAGACTCCGCATATCAAATACACAGTCTATATGTTAAAAGGATTCAGTTTGTGTTTTGAGAAACTTCGAGACATACAATTGATTTTCCCCTCTCATATAAATTAACTACTGATTTATATGTCTACATTTTGCTAGGAGTGTACATAAACACCATTCCCACCACCAAAGGACTGTGACCCATCCCTACCATCCACTCCCACCCCCCACTGGCCCAGGAAGCTACATGTCTACCCCTCACCACTGGGTTTTTATTCTGGTGCCCTACTTACAATTTGATCAGGTCCTGCTTTTAGTTTCCCTTTCAGATCTTCTTAATCAACTTCTGTTGTGGAGTGGGATCATCCCATACTCATCTTTATCTTTCTGACTTAGTTCACTTAACATAATTCCTTCTAGCTCTGTCCATGATGGGTCAGAGAAGGTGGGTTCATTGTTCTTGATAGCTGTATAGTATTCCATTGTGTATATATACCACATCTTTCTCAGCCACTCATCTGTTGTTGGGCACCTGGGTTGCTTCCAGGTTTTAGCTATTATGAATTGTGCTGCTATGAACATAGGAGTACACACCTCTTTTTGGTTGGGTGTTATGGAGTCCTTGGGGTATAACCCCAGGAGAGGAATTACTGGGTCATATGGAAGGTCCATGTCTAGCCTTCTGAGAGTTTTCCAGACTGCTCTCCACAGAGGCTATACCAATTTCCCACCAGCAATGGAAAAGGGTTCCTCTGTCCCCACATCCTCTCCAGCATTTGTTGCTGCTGTCCTTTTTGATGTATGCCATTCTTACAGGAGTGAGGTGGTATCTTAGTGTTCTCTTAATTTGCATTTCTCTGACAATCAGTGACCTAGAGCAGTTTTTCATATGTTTGTTAGCCTTTTGGATCTCCTCTGAGGTGAATGTTTTGTTCATATCCTCTGTGCATTTTTGGATGGAGTCATTTGCTTTTTTGGTGCTAAGTTTGATGAGCTCTTTATATATTTTGGGGATTAGTTTCTTGTCTGATGTCTGGCATGTGAGGATCTTCTCCCATTCTGTGAGGGGTCTCTCTGTTTGTTTAATAGTTTCTTTGGATGTGCAGAAGCTTTTCAATTTGATGTAGTCCCATTGGTTTGTTTCTGCTTTAGTCTTCCTTGCAATTGGGTTTGATTCATCAAAGATGTCCTTGAGGTGTATGTGGGAAAGTGTTTTACCAATGTTTTCCTCTAAGTATTTGATTGTTTCTGGTCTGACATCTAGGTCTTTGATCCATTAGGAGTTGATTTTTGTTTCTGGTGAGATAAAGTGGTTCAATTTAATTCTTCTGCATGTTTCAACCCAGTTTTCCCAGCACCATTTATTGAAGAGAGCCTCCTTTTTCCATTTAATCCTTTGGACCCCCTTATCAAAGATTAGATGCCCATAGTTGTTGGGATTTACTTCTGGGCTTTCAATTCTGTTCCACTGGTCTGTGTGCCTATTTTTGTTCCAGTACCATGCTGTTTTGATGATGATGGCTTTATAATATAGTTTAAGGTCTGGGAGTGTGATGCCTCCATTTCTGTTTCTTTTCCTTAAGATGGTTTTGGCAATTCTAGGTTTTTCCAGGTTCCAGATAAATGATTGTAGTGTTTGTTCTATTCTCTTAAAGAAGCTTGGTGGAACTTTGATGGGTATTGCATTAAATTTGTATATGGTTCTGGGGAGAATATTCATTTAGATGATATTTATTCTTCCAATCCATGAGCATGGGATATCTTTCCAATTCTTGTTATCAGTTTCTATTTCCTTGAGTAGCAACTCATAGTTTTCAGTATATAAGTCTTTCACTTCTTTGGTCAACTTTATTCCTAGGTATTTGATTGATTTTGCTGAAACAGTAAATGGGAGTGATTTCTGGATGTCTTCTTCACATTTAGTGTTTGCATAAAGAAATGCCACTGATTTTTGTACATTGATTTTGTAGCCTGATACCTTGCTATATTGCCTAATAACTTCCAGTAATTTTCTACTGGATTCTTTAGGTCTTTCTGTGTATACTATCATATCATCTGCAAATAGTGAGAGCTTGAATTCTTCCCTTCCAATCTGTATTCCTTTGATTTCTTTCTCTTTCCTGACTGCTATGGCAAGAACTTCCAATACTATGTTGAAGAGTAACAGTGACAGTGGACAGCCCTGTCTAGTCCCCGATCTGAGGGTGAATGCTTTCAGCTTCTGTCCATTGAGTATGATGTTGGCTGTAGGTTTGCTATGTATAGACTCCACTATCTTGAGGAATTTCCCATCTATTCCCATTTTTTGTAGAGTTTTGAGCATGAATGGGTGTTGGATTTTGTCAAAGGCTTTCTCTGCATCTATTGAGATAATCATGTGATTTTTGGCTTTGCTTTTATTGATGTGGTGAATGACATTGATTGACTTATGGATGTTGAACCAACCTTGCATTCCTGGGATGAATTCCACTTGGTCATGATGAACAATCTTTTGGATGTGTTGCTGTATCCGGTTTGCCAAGATCTTCCTTAATATTTTGGCATCTATGTTCATCAGAGATATTGGTCTGTAGTTTTCCTTTTTTGTTCTGTCCCTATCAGCTTTTGGTATCAGAGTGATGTTTGCTTCATAAAACGTGGAAGGGAGTATTCCTGTTTCTTCAAGCTTATGGAATAGCTTAAGAAGTATGGGTATTAACTGTTTCCTGAAAGTTTTGTAGAATTCGTTTGTGAAGCCATCTGGTCCAGGACTTTTGTTGTTGGGGAGATTCTTAATAACGGTTTCAATTTCTTTGTCTGTGATTGGTGCATTTAGATTTTGTAGTTCTTCTTGGTTCAGTTTTGGAAGTGCATAGGTTTCTAGGAATTGTTCCATTTCTTCCAGATTCTCTAGCTTGGTGGCATATAGTTCTTTATAGAAGTTTCACAGGATTCTCTGGATTTCTGTGGTGTCAGTTGTGATATCTCCTGCATCGTTTACAATTCTATTAATTTGAGTCTTCTCTCCTTTTTTGTTTGGTGAGTCTGGCTAGGGGTTTGTCAATTTTGTTTAATCTTTCAAAGAACCAAAATTTGGCTTCATTGATCTTTTGTATGGTTCTTTTATTTTCGATGTTGTTTATTTCTGCTCTAACTTTAGTGATTTCTGTCCTTCTGGTTGCTTTAGGGTTCCTTTGTTCCTCTTCCTCTATGTCCTTGAGGTGTGCAGTAAGGTCGTTCATTTGAGCTTCTTCTTGGTGTTTGTACTAACTTTTAAAGAATACTCACAGCTGCATTCTTACTTTTTTTTTTTAGGTTATAAAAGAGGGAACAAATGTCAAGGAATAAGAAAGAAATATCTCAAAGCTTTTTTTTTTCTTTTTTTTTTTAGGGAAGGAGAGGAAGTTGCAAAGAAAGAAGTAGAAAAAGAGAAAAGATTGGAAGAGATTTGGCTGTTGCAAAAACAAAAACTAAGTATATTGTCTCACCAACTATCTGGATGTAACACATGGTTGTTCGATATTTCCACATGGCAGGTGGCAATCAACTGACAGTTTTCCATAAATGTTCTCCAATTAAGAAAAAAAAAAAAACTAAGTCAAGCATCTGAGTTTGTTGGGAATTTGACCCAGAAATTAGTTTTTGAGAGAAAACTTACTATTCCAATTGCCTGTAAGTGGAGCAACAGTGGCACTCATCCTTGCTAATCACTGATGTGTTTTCCCTAGTGGACCTCCAAGGGATATAGCAGAGCCATGCTACCCTATTTAACTCTCCTAAATATAGCCTCTGTGATGTAATGTTTGCTGGACCCTTTTATATGTCAAGATTCAAAGCAAATACAAATCTATTGCACAGATGGAATTGAGACCCAAACTGTATCCTTCTCCTTAGCTCCTTCCTTGCAGGGTGGATTCACTGGGCATATTCCAAGATATAAATCAGACCAGACAAGACAGAGAGAGAGCACCAGCCTGGCCCACCAGTGTATCTCAATCCTTTGGCTAAGTCCTGGAAAAAGAGCAGCTTGGGGAGACAGTCATGAAATACATTCAAAAATAGGGAGAGACTTGAACCATAGTAAGTAGCTGAAATTTGTTAGCTTATGACGAGAAAGTGAGGCTAAAAGTGAAAGAAAGAGGTGGGGGACAAAACAGCTGTGTGCCCCATTGAATGCACACATTACCATATGTAAGAATACATTGCATACATAAGGACACATTACCGTACATAAGGACCCTTCCCCATATGCATGGGGGGAGCTTCACAAGCTATGAAGCAAGTCTGTAGGTCTTCTTCTCTCTCTTTTTCCCTAGTTATCTCCTCCTCTCCTTCAATTTCTCTCTGTCCTATCCTAAGAAAAAAATTGCCTCCTGGAGCAGTGGATTTGTAGTACCAGCACTAAGCCTAGTGGAAAAAAAAATAATAATAAAATAAAATAAGAAGAGGAAGGAGAAGGAGAAGAAGGAGAAAGAGGAGAAGAAGAAGAAAGAAAGGAAAAAAGGAGAAGAGAGGAGGGGAAGGGAGGAAAGAGGAAAAGTGAAGAGAGGAAATTCTCTGCTCCTATCAGTCACTGGACAAAGCTATGTGGCATTTCCTCAAGTAGTCAACTGTCCTAAGCCGGATCTATACTCATTAGAACCCAGGTTTTGCTGTTTTACTCAATAAGCACCTTAGGGCAAGTTTTTTTAAACCTGTTCTACTATATAAAATGGATATGAAAATAAAAGGACTTTAAAGCTTATACAAGACTAATGTAAAAAGATAGCCTACTAGGGGGCCAGGCAGTGGCGCACCTGGTAAAGAGCATACACAGTAGTGCACAAGGACCTAGGTTCAAGCCCCTGGTCCCCACCTGCAGGCAGGAAAGCTTCAGGAGTGGTGAAGCAGGGCTGCCTTAGTCTCTCTGTCTCTTTCCCTCTCTGTCTCTTCCTGTCTCAATTTCTCTCTGTTTCTACCAAAAAAAAAAAAAGTAAAAATATTTTTTAAAAAGCCTATCAACTATTTTCAAGTTACAGTAGCTACGGAAAATGCTGTGTACATTCCAATGTTATGACATGGTGAAACCATGTAACTCCAGATGGAATAGCATTACAGGTTCCCAAACCATAAATCCTGTCCATTCTCCTTGAGGCCTGCAGATAGAGCAATAGTGACAACAAACAGCACCTGTTCAATGCTTCTTATGTACCAGGTGCTGAACTAAGTGTTCTACATGGACTAACTCAGTTCCCACAGCAATTCTATACGATAAGTGTAATATTATTGTCAGACCAAAAAAAAAAGCATTGAGATTAAGGTAAAGTAATATTTACCAAAAAAAAAAAAAAAAAAAAAACAGAAACAGAGAACTTTTTAAGACTTTGTGAGGACTATGTGGTTATCATTGAGAGGGCAAGGAATAGAACTTTGATGCTGTGTGGGATCTTATAATCTTGTAAAGTAGTATTTGTCACAAATTAAAAAATGACTTGGAAAATTTGAAAAAAATACTAAAAATAACATTTACTTGTAGCCTTAGAATTGGCTATAATATAATTCATTTTTCCTTTTTAAGATTTGTTCATTTATTGATGAAAATGGAGAGAGAGAGATAGAACTAGAACATGGCTGGGCACACGCTTTGCCAGTGATTATACTCAGAATTTCATACTTGAAGGCCTAAAACTTTATCCAATGCATCACCTCCTGGGCCATTATGATTACATGTCTTCCAGTTTATTGGTTGTCAGTCAAACTGTCCTTGCTTACTATGGTATGAAGAGAAAGAAAACAAAATTATTCCTGCATCATTCATAGAGAAGGCTCTGTCTAGCTGGAAACTGAATGTTGCCTATCAATAAGTAGTTTGTTTTTCAAGATAAAAGTATAGTTAGATGAAATCTGTAACAAGTTGATGTCAGTTCAGTCAGTCTGAACATCTCTTTCACATTATCCTTATCTCATAGATTAAAAAAAAAAAAAGGAGGTAGCAGGCCCACCAGATAAAATGCAAATGCTACTATGCACAAGGACCTGGGTAAAGATCCCAGTCACCACCTATAGGGTGAATGCTTAATAAGCAGTGGAGTAGACTGCAGGTGTGTTTATTTCTCTCTTCCTCTTTCTTATCATTTATTCTATATTTATCTATCATAAATATATATAAATAAAGGAGAGAGTGAAAGAGAGAGAAGGGGATGAAGGAAAGAAGGAAGGAGAGAAGGAAGGAAGGAAGGAAGGAAGGAAGGAAGGAAGGGAGGGAGGGAGGGAGGGAGGGAGGAAGAATAGGATAATGGAGGTAATTTGCCTGAAATTACAAAATTTTTGAGGATCAGGACCATTTCCAATCCCAGCATATAGTTCTAGGACCCTTGCTTTCTACTGTTACACAATAATAGCTTCTCGGCATCATGACCCAGTTTCAGTCCAAATGCAACACTGAGGCAAGCTAGTTAGCTAGAGTGAGGAAACAGAGGGAGATGGGCCTCATTATGAGAAATATATAATAGCACAGAAAGGAATAAAGGTGATATTCCTAAGTGAAGATATTTTTATGGGAAATTTTTTATTTTATATTTTTTAAATTTTTCTTTTTATTTATTAAAAAAAGGAGACAATAACAAAACCATAGGAAAAGAGGGGTACAACTCTGGGAGTTAGGGAGTTAGGTGGTAGCGTAGCGGGTTAAGTGCACATGGCTCAAAGTGCAGGACCGGCATAAGGATCCCGGTTCAAGCCCCTAGCTCCCCACCTGCAGGGGAGTCACTTCACAAGTAGTGAAGCAGTTCTGCAGGTGTCTATCTTTCTTTCTCCCCCTCATGTCTTCTCCTCCTCTCTCTATTTCTATCTGTCCTATCCAACAATGACGACATCAATAAAAATAACAACAATAACTACAGCAGTAAAACAACAAGGGCAACAAAAGGGAATAAATAAATAAATAAATATTTTAAAAGAGGGGTACAACTCCACTCATTTCCAACCACCAGATCTCCTTATCCCATCCCCTCCACTGACAGCTTTCCTATTCTTTAATCCTCTGGGAGTATGGACCCAAGGTCCTTGTGGGATACAGAAGGTTGACAGTCTGGCTTCTGGATTTGCTTCCCTACTGAACATGGGCATTGACTGGTCTATTAATACTCCCAGTCTGCCTCTCTCTTTCCCTAGTGGGGTGAGGCTCTGGGGAAGCGGAGCTCCAGGATTCATTGGTGGGGTCATCTGTCCAGGGAAGTCTGGTTGCCATCATGCTAGCATATGGAACCTGGTAGATGAAAAGAGAGTTAACATACAAAGTTGTTAACAAGTTGTTGAATAATCGTGGACCTAAAGGCTGGAATAGTGCTGTGAAGTGTTGGGGGGTTGGTCCTCCATTTTGTAGATACCTAGTAGGTACATTTTAGATATATTTCAAAGGGTCTGTAGCTATACTAGTTTTTTTTTTTTTTTTTGTACTTTTTTTTCTGAGCCTGAAATCTGATATGCAGGTGGATCCTAGTTATTGTCTGGGGAGATAATGTCATGGCTGGAAAAAGGACCAGAAAGCTGGATCAGGGAAGAGAGTAGCTCCCTAGTATGGAGAAGGGGTATAAATATTGTTGCCTGTAAACCCCACTGATTTGATTTGGTCTGGGGACCATATTTAGCTTAGGAGCCCATGTGACATCTGTATCCTTCTAGATCTGAGCTCACATTCTGTGGTCATGAGTAGGAACATTCCAAGCTGCCCCAATATGGACCCAACTTCCTCAGGTATAGCATAGACTATGCTGTCCATCCTCCCTTAGGAGGATGGAACATTCTCTACCGTTGTTGATCCAAGTTGAGGACACAATGAGGTAACAATGGAGAGAAGGATTTATTTGAGGTCTAAGCCCATCATGTCTGTTTGGGAATCTCAGGACTCCCTCACTAGGGTGTCAGCTGATGGGGTGCCCTAAGAGTGACTAAAGAGTCACCATTAAAATATTCCAGACTTTTGACCTTATTCAGCATTTGTAGTCCTTGCTTTACTAAGGTTAGCTTTGGAGCGAGTGAGAGAACTATAATAGGAAGTAGGTGAAGAGGGTATCTAAGTCTAATTAGATACTATTTCATTAGGAACTTTATACTGACTCACTGCAGACTATTGTGTACTTTTGCTTTCAGGTATATAGTTTGCCCTAGTTTATGGATACATATGCTCTATCTCACCTGGTCTATATATAATTTTTTGGGACTTTGTTAGGAAGTGAACCACCTGGAATGGAATTAGAGAATACTATCAAATGAAAGGTCTCACCCGAGTAATGAAGCTGAAGGATTGTCATTACACACGTGAAGTCTCAGGACACAGTCTGAATTGAAGCATGTCAAGGTGGTACTCTTTGCGTTGATTAGGTTGGAATTGGTGGATGCAATATCATTTGGCATGAATTGAGTGAAGCATGCAGGAAAGTGTGCCCCACCCTAGAGTTTCTAGGACTGGGGGAAATATAGGCTCTATAGTGGAAATGTGGGGTTCCTGATGTCTTAGGGTTCAAGAAGACAATAGATATTTATTGCTATAATCACATTATTTGGTATTTGGGTTAACTTTGAAAAATCCCTTTGTTAGGATTTGCTGTACCCAACATCACCATAATTTATGTCCTATGACATTATTTGTATATAGCTGTGCCACCAGTTGCTTCTGTTTTACCTGCTCTAGGCTTTTGAGAGAGTAAACATATCAAAGATTCAGCCTATATATTAAAAAGACAGTCTGTGCTTTAAAAAGGTTGAGACATACAATTAATTGTCCCCCTCTCATTAATGAAATAGTGATTTATATGACTGCAAATTAATAGGCATGTACATAAACACCATTACCACCACCAAAAGACTGTGTCCCATCCCACCTAAGCCCCCACCCCACCCCAGGAAGCCAAATACCCACCCTCATCCTCACCCCAGGGTTTTTACTTTGGTGACCTACTCCAGATTTAGTCAAATCCTGCTTTGAGTTTCCCTGTCTGTTCTTCTTTCTCAACTTATGTTTATGAGTGGAATCATCCCATACTCATCTTTATCTTTCTGACTTAGCTCACTTAACATAATTCCTTCTAGCTCTGTCCAAGATGGGTCATAGAAAGTGGGTTCATTATTCTTAATAGCTGCATATTATTCTATTGTGTGTATTTACCACAACTTTCTCAGCCACTCATCTGTTGTTGGGCACCTGGGTTGCTTCCAGGTTTCAGCTATTACAAAATATGCTGCTGTAAACATAGGTGTACAATATCTTTTTGGTTGGGTGCTTTGGAGTCCTTGGTGTATATCCCCAAGAGAGGAATTACTGGGTCATATGGAAGGTCCATGTCTAGCCTTGTGAGAGTTCTCCAGACTGCTCTCCACAGAGGTAGGACCAACTTACATTCCCACCAGTAGTACAGAAGGGTTCCTTTGTCCCCACAGCCTCTCCAGCATTTGTTGCTGCTGTCCTTTTTGATGTATGTCATTCTCACAGGAGTGAGGTGGTATCTTAGTGTTGTCTTTATTTGCATTTCTCTGACAGTCAGCGACCTGGAGCAATTTTTCATGTGTTTGTTAATCTTTAGAGTCTTTCTGTAGTGAATGTTCTGTTCATATCCTCTGCCCATTTTTGGATGGGGTCATTTGCTTTTTTGTCACTAAGTTTGTTGAGATTGTTCTATATTTTGTTTATTATCAAATACCACCTCAGTATGCTTCACTTCAGACTGTGTCCAGAGACATCATTCATGGAATGTTAACCTTTCAGTCTGATAACTCTGGTAAGACCTTAGGAGGCTGAACAACATACTCTATGCTACACCTGAGAAAGATGGGTCCTGATATTGGGGCAGCTTGTAATGTTCCTACAGATGACCACAGAATGTGAGGTCAGATCTAAAGAGATGCAGAGGTCACATAGGCTCCTAAGCTAAATATGGGCCCCAGATCAGATCAAATCAATGGGGTTTACAGTCAACAGTATTTATATACCTTTCCCCTATTAGGAAGCTACTCTCTTCCTGATCCAGCCATGACATCACCTCCCCAGACAATAACTAGGATCCACCTGCATATCAGATTTCAGGCTTAGGGAATTAAAAAGAAAAAAACTAGTATAGCCACAGGACCTTTGGTATATAACTAAAATATGCCTATGAGCTATCTACAGAAAGGATACCCCCACACACACACTCTTCATTTGCACTATTGCAACCTTTAGGTCCACGATTGTTCAACAACTTGTTTGGCTTTGTATGTTAACTCTCTTTTCATCCACCAGGTTCCAGTTTGCTAGCATGATGCCAACCAGACTTCCCTGGACAGACAACCTCACCAATGCATCCTGGAGCTCTGATTCCCCAGAACCCTACTCCAATAGGGAAAGAGAGAGGCAAGTTGGATGTATGGATCAACCTGCCAATGCCCATGTTCAGTAGGGAAGCAATTACAGAAGCCAGACCTTCAACCTTCTGCTTCCCAAAATGATCTTGCGTCCATACTCCCAGAGTGTTAAATAATAGGAAAGCTATCAAAGGAGGGAATGGGATATAGAGTTCTGATGGTGGGAATTGTGTGGAGTTGTGCCCCTCTTCCTATGATTTTGTCAGTGTTTCCTTTTATAAATAATAGTAAAAAATAATAAAGTATAGTAGAAACCAAAAAAAAAAAAAAACTAAAATGAGGGAGGGGGATGGGAAAAGTAAGTAAATCTCTTGTGGAACACGAAATAAGATATCAATGTCATCAACAATATCCCTATAAGGGAACTTCTTACCAAGAAAACTAGCTTATATTAATATATATTCTACTCCCCATGTGGTACATAGATCATATATCAAATCATAATAATCTAACACTGTAACATAATTTATTGCTTTTATTGACTAAGGACAGTATCCCTACTATGACTAATGTGTTGGATGACTAATTCTACATATATTGACCCAGTGGACTGGGAGGTGGTACAATAAAAAGGGCTGGGTTTGTAGGTAGGCGTCACAGTTCCATCCCAGTACCAGCAGTAAATGTGTCAGAGTGATGCTCTAAACTGCCCATGTGTTGGGACACAAAAAGCCTTAATAAGTATGTGACTACTGAAATCATAAATGTGTCTTTTCTGGCCATGAGGTGAGGTTAGAGATAGACTACAAAAAGATACAAAGAAATACACTCACATTATGGAGACTGAACTAAGCACTTCTGAGTAACACCGGGTTCATTGAAAAAATCCAAAGAGCATAAAAAAATTACTTGGAGAACAATGAAAATAAAGAGGCCAACTACCAGATCCAGGGGAATGTAGCACAAACTGTCCTAAGATAATACAAAAGATTAATGAAAAGAAAAGAATCAGAAATGAAAGACAATTGAAGATGGGGAGATACAAAGAATTGTATGTGATTATGAACATTACTATGCAAATAAATTGGATAATCTAGAAGAGATGAATGCATTTCTAGTATGATACCACCTGCCAAAACTAACCCAAAAAGAAGTAGCTAGCTTAAATAAGCCAATCACAAGCATAAAAATTGAATCAGTAATAAAAATTTTCCCAAGAATAAAAGCCTGGTCCCACCAGCTTAACTAAAGAATTCTATTATACTTTCAAAGAAGAACCAACATTGATTCTCCTAAAACTCCTGCAGAAAAGTGATGAGTACAAACACTCATATTATATGAGGCTAACATCATTTTGATTCTCAAAGCAGGAAAGTACTAGACTTATATTGGATGCACATAGATGTAAAGATCCTGAACATGATCTTGAGAAATTGAATCAAACTACATATCAAGAGAATAATTCACAAAAACCAAGTGTGATTCTTCCCTGGGAAATAGGGATAGTTCAAGTTCTGCAAGTAAATTAATGCAATCCACCATGAATGGATCAAGGACTTGGATGTTAGACAGAAACTATCAAATACTTAAAGGAAAATATTGGCAGAACTCTTTTCCATCTAAATTTTATAGGTATCTTCAATGATATGAATCCAAATACAAAGAAGACTAAAACAAAAATAAACTAATAAAACAATAAATAAATATACCAATGGGACTACATCAAATTAAAAATCTTCTGCAAAGCAAAAGTAAACCAATACCCAATATTCCATTCCCTCCCCTAATAGCTTTATCCTTCTGGGAGTATGGACCCAGTGTCATTATAGAGTGCAGAGGGTAGAAGGCATGGCTTCTGTAATTGCTTCCCTGCTGAACATGGGTGTTGACAGGTCAATCCATACTCCCAGCCTGTCTGTCTCTTTCCCTAGTGGGGCAGAGCTCTGGGGAAGCAGGGCTCCAGGACACATTGGTAGGGTTGCTTGCCCAGGGAAGTCAGGCTGGCATCATGGTAGTATCTGGAACCTGGTGGCTAAAAGAAGAGTTAATATATAAAGCCAAACAAATTGTTGGGTAATCATGAACCTAAAGGCTGGATTAGGTCAGATGAAGATCTGTGGGTTTCTGTTTTGTAGATAGTTAGTAGGCCAATTTTAGGTATATTACAAAGGACCCATGTTTATAGTAGTTTTTTTTTTTTTTTTTTGAGCTTGACATGCAGGTGGACCTAAGTTATTATCTGGGGAGATGATGTCATGGCTGGAAAAAGGACCAGAAGGATGGATCAGGGAAGAGAGTAGCTCTGTAACAAGGGAAAAGCATATAAATGTTGTTGACTGTAAGCCCCATTGTAATCTGGGACCCATATTCAGCTAAGGAGCCTATGTGACCTCTGCATCCCTGTAGATCTGAGCTCACATTCTGTGGTCATGAATAGGAACTTAAACGCTGCCCCAATTTCAGAACTCATCTTTCTTAGGTGGAACATAGAGAGTGTTGTCCAGCCTCCCTTCAGAGGATGGAACATTCCCTACCATTGTTGATCCACGTTGAGGGAAAGGTTCTATGGGGGTCCACAAAAGGGTCTGTTGTATTGTTCCTGATAGAGATGACAAGTGACAATGGAGAGAAGGATCTATTCAAGGTCTATATCCATAATGTCTGTTTGGAAATCTAAAGTTTATTATCATCTTTCCAAAATACTTTCCAAAACTATTTTTCTGTTATGGAATATATCCTGTATTTATTTATTTATTTTTTTTGTCTACAGTGTTTCACTGAAAAAAAAAGAATAAAATGTTTCCTATTATTGTATTTTATACAACAAAATGTTTATGTAAAGCCTTTTCAGAGCAATGTATTTTTGCAAATAGCATCTAAAAAGTCAACCAAAGTAGAATGAGATTGGTGTTATGAAGATCAAAATGTCTATGAAAATGTTTTGAGGGCTAATGAAATGCTTGACTTGGATAGTATATTGCTTTGCCACAAGTGTAACCCATCTTCAAACCTGTCTGTACCCTGCTGCCTGCTGCACTGAAGGGAACTTCATTGTTTCTCTCTCTCTCTCTGTTTCTCTCTCTCTCTCAAAAAGAAAAAGTTGTCTTTCATATATCCAATTATGCAATGTAAACTTTTGACATTTCTCAAATTGTTCACTATGAAGATGTGGAGATAGAAAATAATTTCAAACTTTACATAGCTTAAATTATTTCATGATAATACCTTTTTATAAGGCAAATGGAACATAAGAAATTTACAAAGACCATCTATAAATCATGTATTTTAAGATCATGAATGGCACTATTCAATTATTCTTTTTCTTCCTTCTCTGAATTCAATTCAACATATAATATAAAATGATTTAGATAATTCTAGAAAATAAGTTCACCCTAAGGGACTATGGGTACAGGTAGATGCTTTACCATAACAGTGTATTTCAGCAATCATCTTAGTAACAATGTGTTTAATAATATCTTACTAACCAAAAAAAAAAAGCAGTTTTTTGTTTCCTTTTGAAAATTGAATTAATTTTCCTATTTCATATATCATTTTGTTGCTGCACTGCAATGGATCTAGATCTTTATGGTTGGTTCATATATATATTTGTTAAGTCCTAAATATTTTTTTTTACATTACAGTGCCACAAGACGTGCCCTCTCATCCTATATTTTTTCTATGCCAGCCCAGAATTTACTTTCTCTCTCGTGAGTTCTAGTTGGGAGGATGATATTTGATTAATGCAATCTGGTTGGGAGGATGATATTTGGAAATTATTATGAATGTCAATGTTCTTCATTCCTTATGGAATATGATTTTGCCTAGGCATGTTTTCAGCAGGCAGAAGTTATAAATAATCATACAGACACACATTTACCTAGGGAGATATCTTTATTTTTTAATCAGTGTTTTATATAGGTCTAATAAAGTTATACTTCTTACTTGTAATGCCATTGGTTTCATTACTTTAGGGAATTCCCATATCCTGTTGGATTTTTATACATTTTTATAATAATGTTCTTTGCTAAAACATATAATTTTGTAAACTTTTAGAAAAAATGAAGTTATATATTTCCTAATAGTCAAGATACAGAACGCTTTTGTCATCCCTATATAACCTTGTGCTGCCTCAATACAGGGGGTATTCAGACCCCATTCCTGCAGCTTTCTGAATGTACCTATGGCTTCATTTTTTCCAGAAATGTATGTAAGCGGAAAATCACAACTTAATTCCTGTATATAGACTTTTTTTACTTAAAAAATAATTTTAGATGAATAAGTTTTCTGCTTGTAATTATTTTCATGCTAAGTTTGCTACATATAGTCCCATAATTTGACTGGTTGAATTACATATGTTACCTCATGTTTTGACCTATATAGACACAACTACTATAAACAGTAATTTGCAGACTTTTGAAGAAATATAATGTTCATTTGGCTTGGTCAATACCTAGGAAATAAGTACATAGGCATGCATGTGTGTATGCAAATCTATATAACATACACATATATGACAAGAATTTGTTTAATTTTCTAAAATCATCTTGCTATTTTAAAACATTTCAACTTTTTATAGTAAAATTACTATACTATTTTGCATTCCTCTTAGCCCTGAGTAAGAGTTCTAGCCCTGAGATTCCCACACAGACATGATGGGCCTAGACCTGGAATAGATGCCTCTCTCCATTGTCACTGGGCATCTCCATCAGGAACAACACAATAGACCCCTTTGTGGGTTCCCATACGACCTTTTCCTCAATGTGGATAAACAATGGTAGAGAATGTTCCATCCTCTGAAGGGGAGATTGGATAACATACTCTATCTACCACCTGAGGAAGATGGGTTGGGAAGTTGGAACCACAGAATGTGAGCTCAGATCTACAAGGATGCAGAGGTCGCATAGTCTCCTAAACTTATTATGGACCCCAGATCAGATCAAATCAGTTGGGTTTACAGTCAACGATATTTATATGTTTTTCCCATATTTGGGAGCTACTCTCTTCCCTGATCCAGCTTCCAGGTCCTTTTTCCAGTCATGATATCATCTCCCCAGACAATACCTTTGGGTCTACCCACATATCAGATGTCAGGCTCAAGAAAAAAAAAATGGGAGCCGGGCTTTAGCGCAGCGGGTTAAGCACTTGTGGCGCAAAGCACAAGGTTCGGTGTAAGGATTCCAGTTCAAGCCCCCAGCTCCCCACCTGCAGGGGAGTCGCTTCACAAGGGGTAAAGCAGGTCTGCAGGTCTCTCCCTCTCTCTGTCTTCCCCTCCTCTCTCCATTTCTCTCTGACCTATCCTACAACGATGACAACAATCATAACTATAACAATAAGACAACCAGGACAACAAAAGGGAATAAATAAATAAAATAAATATTCTTTAAAAAAAAAAGAAAAGAAAAAAACTAATAAAGTCAAGGGTCCCGTGGAGTATACCTAAAATAAACCTACTAACTATTTCCAAAATGGAGACTCCAAATCTTCATCTGCAATATTCCAGTCTCTAGGTTCATGATTAATCAACAATTTGTTTGGCTTTATATGTTAACTCTTCTTTTCAGCCACCAGGTTCCATATGCTACCATGATGCCAACCTGACTTCCCTGGGTAGAAGACCCCACCAATGTGTTCTAGATCCCTGCTTCTCCAGAGCTCTGCCCCACTAGGGCAAGAAAGAGACAGGCTAGGGGTATGTATCGACCTGCCAACACCCATATTCTATGGGGAAGCAATTATAGAATCCAGACTTTTTAACCCCATAATGACCCTGGTTCCATACTCCCAGAAATAGAGTAGGAAAGCTATCAGGGAAGGGAATGAGATACAGAGTTCTAGTGGTGAGAATTATATGGAGTTGTACCCCTTTTATCCTATGGTTCTTTTCAGTGTTTCCTTTTTATAAATAATTTTTTTTTAAAAGAGTGCTGGCCAATCCTCACCCACCCTGGCTTGCATTCTATGTTGTAAGTTTTCTTTAATTCCATACAAAAGGTGTACAGTTGTATCTAATTGTGATCTTAATTTGCATTCACTAATGACTGTTAAGTATCTTTTCATGTGCTTATTTGTCACCTGTATATCTTCTGAAGATGTTTTGTGTGTACTTGAAGAATAAGTGTTCTGTCATTTGTTCTACCTCATGTGATTTGCCTTAAATCCCTAATCTCATCTGCTCTGACCCTATTTTCTGGCTCCTGTTCATTAACTATCCTGTCTCAACTTAGGTCATGGCTCCTTCCAGACACCAGGCTGCAGATGTTACCATGACTCCACCCTGACTTTTCACCCTCACCAATGTGTCCTGGACCCTCACCTCTCCAGAGCTCTGGTCCACTAGGGAAAGATAGAAACAGAGTGAGGGTATGGATCAACCTGTCAATGCCCACGCTCAGTGAAGAAGCAGCTACAGAAGCCAGAACTCCTACCTTCTGCTCCCCATAAATAACATGATCCATACTCCCAGCAGGGGAGAAGTGATAAGATGAAGATAAGAGGATTCTGTACTCCACCTCTATCAGCACCCAGAGAGAGAGAAGGTAAAGGAGAGGAACATATGGAGGCAGTTATGATGTCATGAGTGGCTTAGAGGGAGATAATTGAATCAGGAAAAGAAGTGGCAACTATATATAAATGTGGAGAGATAGTTGTAGAGAAGATGGTTGACCCATGTCTAAAATTTTAGGGAAACTGTGGTGGATGGCAGTGGGGAGAGGGAAGATTCAAAACTCTGCTGGTGGGAATGGTGTGGATTCAAACCCCTGTTGACATTTAATTCTGTAATATAAAAATATAAAAAAAGAAAGAAAAGAAACCACCAACAAAAGAGATTCATTAGGGAATGGGATATCTATTAAAAATTAAGATGATCTGGGAGCAGGGCAGTAGCACAGCCGGTTAACACACGTGACTCAAAACACAAGGACTGACTTAAGGATCCCGGTTCGAGCCACCAGGTCCCCACCTGCAAGGGAATCGATTCACAAATGGTGAAACAGGTCTGCAGGTATCTTTCTCTCCCCCTCTCTGTATTGCTCTCCTCTCTCCATTTCTCTCTATCCTATCCAATAAAAATGGCATCAATCACAACAATAATAATAACTACAAATATTTGACCTCTGCATCCCTCTAGATTTGAGCTCACATTCTGTGGTCATGAGTAGGAACATTCCAGGTTGCCCCAATATCAACTGATATTCCTCAGGTGTAGCATAGAATATGTTGTCCAGGGAAGTCAGGCGGTAGCGCAGCGGGTTAAGTGCATGTGGCACAAAGTGCAACCACCAGCTTAAGTATCCTGGTTTGAGCCCCAGGCTCCGAACCTGCAAGGGAGTCGCTTCACAGGCAGTGAAGCAAGTCTGCAGGTGACTATCTTTCTCTCCCCCTCTCTGTGTTCCCCTCCTTTCTCCATTTATTTCTGTCCTATCCAACAAAGACAACATCAATAACAATAATAACTACAACAATAAAAAACAAGGGCAATAAAAAGGAAATAAATACATAAATATTTTTTAAAAATTTAAAAATGAATATGTTGTCCACATGCAGAGGTCACATAGGCTCCTAAGCTGAATATAGGCCCCATATCACATCAAATTGATGGGGTTTCCAGTCAACAATATTAATACCTCATTCCCATAATAGGGAGCTATTCTATTCCCTTATCCAGCTTTTTGGTCCTTTTCCAACCATGACATCATCTCCCCAGACAATCACTTGGATCCACCAGCACATCAGATTTCAGGCTCAGGGAACTAGAACAAAAAACTAGTATAGCCACAGGCCCTTTGGAATATAACTAAAATATGCCTACTAGCTATATTCCAAATGGAGGACCACCCAACATTTCAGCTGCACTATTCCAGCCTTTAGGTCCATGATTGGTGAACAATTTGTTTGGCTTTGTATGTTAACTTTCTTTTCAACCACCATGTTCAAGATGCTAGCATGATGCCGACTACATTTCCCTGGACAGACAACCCCACAAATGTGCCCTGGAGCTCCACTTCCTCAGAGCCCGATCCCACTAGGGAAAGAGAGAGACAGGCAGGGTGTATGAATTGACTTGTCAATGCCTATGTTCAGTGGGGAAGCAATTACAGAAGACAGACCTTCCACCTTCTGCATCCCACAAGGACCATGGGTCCATACTCCCAGAGGGTTAAAGAATAGGAAAGTTATCAGGGGAGGGGATGAGATACAGATTTCTGGTAGTGGAAATTCTGTGAAGTTGTACCACTCATCATATTTAGTCAATGTTTCCTTTTTTTAATAAAAATTTAAAAATAACTACAGCAATAAAACAAGGAAACAAAAGGGAATGAATAAATAAATTTAAAAAAATTAAAGTAATCCATATGATAACCAAACTGTTGTATTTGGAATGGAGGAATTTGGAATTTGTGCACTTAACCAGGTGCACCACCACCTGGCCCCCTCTCTCACCTTGAAATAGAATAATTATAAATAGAGAAGAAAGAAATATTTTCTTTTACAAATTTTGGAAAGGAATGAAAGTCAGAAGCACTAATTTCTTTCTTTTTTTTCTTTTTTATTTAAGAAAGGATTAATTAACAAAACCATAGGGTAGGAGGGGTACAACTCCACACAACTCCCAGCACCCAATCTCCATATCCCACCCCCTCCCCTGATAGCTTTCCCACTCTCTATCCCTCTGGGAGCATGGAACCAGGGTCATTGTGGGTTGCAGAAGGTGGAAGGTTAGGCTTCTGTAATTGCTTCCCTGCTGAACATGGGTGTTGACTCATTGGTCCATACTCCCAGTCTGCCTCTCTCTTTCCCTAGTAGCGTGTGTCTCTGGGGAAGTGGACCTCCAGGACACATTGGTGGGGTCATCAGTCCAGGGAAGCCTGGCTGACATCCTGATGACATCTGGAACCTGGTGACTGAAAAGAGAGTTAACATACGAAGCCAAACAAATTGTTGAGCAATCATGGGCCCAAGGCTTGGAATAGTGGAGAGGAAGTGTTAGGGGGGTACTCACTGCAAACTCTAGTGTACTTCTGCTTTCAGGTATATATTTTTCAGTAGTTTATGGATACATGTGAACATATGCTCTCTCACAAAAACTGGTGTATATCTAGGTTTTGGGACTTTGTTAGAAAGTGAACCACCTGAGATGAAATTAGAGTGTACTATAAAAGGAAAGGTCTCACCCGAGTAATGAAGCTGAAGGGTTGTCATTCCACACGTGAAGTCTCTGGACACAGTCTGAAGTGAAACATGTTGAGGTGGCAATCATTGTGTTGGTTAGGTTCTTATCGGCAGATGCAATATTATTTGATATGGATTGGGAGAGGCATACGGGAAAGTGGGCCCTATCCAAGGGTTCCAGGACTGGGGGAAGTAGAGGCTCTATAGTGGAGATGTGAGGTTCCTGATGTCTTAGGGTTCAAAAAGACAATCGATAGTTAATGTTATCATCACATTAATTGGTAATTGAGTTGACTTTGAAAAGTCCTTTTGTTAGGGTTTGCTGTACAGTACCCAGTATCTTGTATATAGTGGTGCTATTGGTTGCTTCTGATCTACTTGGTCTAGGCTTTTGAGAGAGTCTGCATATCAGTTACACAGCCTATATATTAAAAAGATTCAGTTTGTGTTTTAAAAAACTTCGAGACATACAATTAATTTTCCCCCTCTCATATTAATTAACTGGTGACTTATATGACTACATTTTACTAGGAATGTACATAAACACCATTCCCACGACCCAAAGACTATGACCCATCCCTACCATCCACTCCCACCCCCCACTGGCCCAGGAAGCTGCATGTCTGCCCTCACCACAGGGTTTTTACTTTGGTGCCCTACTTACAATTTGGTCAGGTCCTGCTTTTAGTTTCCCTTTCAGATCTTCTTCCTCAACTTCTGTTGATGAGTGGGATCATCCCATACTCATCTTTATCTTTCTGACTTAGCTCACTTAACATAATTCCTTCTAGCTCTGTCCAAGATGGGTCAGCGAAGGTGGGTTCATTGTTCTTGATAGCTGCAGAGTATTCCATTGTGTATATATACCACAGCTTTCTCAGCCACTCATCTGGTGTTGGGCACCTGGGTTGCTTCCAGGTTTTAGCTATTATGAATTGTGCTGCTATGAACATAGGAGTACACACCTCTTTTTGGTTGGGTGTTATGGAGTCCAAGGAGTATAACCCCAGGAGAGGAATTACTGGATCCATGTCTAGCCTTCTGAGAGTTTTCCAGACTGCTCTCCACAGAGGCTGTACTAATTTACATTCCCACCAGCAAAGGAAAAGGGTTCCTCTGTCCCCACAACCTCTACAGCATTAGTTGCTGCTGTCCTTTTTGATGTATGCCATTCTTACAGGAGTGAGGTAGTATCTTAGTGTTGTCTTAATTTGCATTTCTCTGACAATCAGTGACCTAGAGCAGTTTTTCACATGTTTGTTAGCCTATTGGAACTCCTCTGAGGTAAATGTTTTGTTCATATCCTCTGCCCATTTTTGGATGGGGTCATTTGCTTTTTTGGTGCTAAGTTTGCTGAGCTCTTTATATATTTTGGTGATTAGTTTCTTGTCTTATGTCTGGCATGTGAAGATCTTCACCTATTCTGTGAGGTTTTCTTTGTTTGTTTAATAGTTTCTTTGGATGTGCAGAAGCTTTTCAATATGATGTAGTCCCATTGGTTTGGTTCTGCTTTAATCTTCCTTGCAATTGGGTTTGATTCATCAAAGATGTCCTTGAGGTGTATGTGGGAAAGTGTTTTACCAATGTTTTCCTCTAAGTATTTGTTTCTGGTCTGTCATCTAGGACTTTGATCCATTTGGAGTTGATTTTTGTTTCTGGTGAGATAAAGTGGTTCAATTTAATTCTTCTGCATGTTTCAACCCAGTTTTCCCAGCACCATTTATTGAAGAGAGCCTCCTTTTTCCATTTAATGCTTTGGGCCCCCTTATCAAAGATTATATGTCCATAGGTAAGGGGATTTATTTCTGGGCTTTCAATTCTGTTCCACTGGTCAGTGTGCCTATTTTTGTTCCAGTACCATGCTGTTTCGATGACGATGGCTTTATAATATAGTTTAAGGCCTGGGAGTGTGATGCTTCCATTTCTGTTTCTTTTTCTCAAGATGGTTTTGGCAATTCTAAGTGTTTTCAGGTTCCAGATAAATGATTGTAGTGTTTGTTCTATTCTCTTAAAGAAGCTTGGTGGAACTTTGATGGGTATTGCATTAAATTTGTATATGGCTCTGGGGTGAATATTCATTTTGATGATATTTATTCTTCCAATCCATGAGCATGGGATATCTTTCCAATTCTTGTTATCAGTTTCTATTTCCTTGAGTAGCAACTCATAGTTTTCAATATATAAGTCTTTCACTTCTTTGGTCAACTTTATTCCTAGGTATTTGATTGATTTTGCTGAAACAGTAAATGGGAATGATTTCTGGATGTCTTCTTCACATTTAGTGTTTGCATAAAGAAATGCCACTGATTTTTGTACATTGATTTTGTAGCCTGATACCTTGCTATATTGCCTAATAACTTCCAGTAGTTTTCTGCTGGATTCTTTAGGTTTTTTCTATGTATACTATCATATCATCTGCAAATAGTGAGAGCTTGACTTCTTCCCTTCCAATCTGTATTCCTTTGATTTCTTTCTCTTGCCTGATTGCTATGGCAAGAACTTCCAATACTATGTTGAAGAGTAACAGTGCCAATGGAGAGCCCTGTCTAGTCCCCGATTTCAGGGGGAATCCTTTCAGCTTCTGTCCATTGAGTATGATGTTGGCTGTAGGTTTGCTATACATAGACTCCACTATCTTGAGGAATATTCCATCTATTCCCATTTTTTGTAGAGTTTTGAGCATGAATGGGTGTTGGATTTTGTCAAAGGCTTTCTCTGCATTGATTGAGATAATCATGTGCTTTTGGCTTTGCTTGTATTGATGTGGTGAATGACATTGATTGACTTATGGATAGTGAACCAGCCTTGCCTTCCTGGGATGAATCCCACTTGGTCATGATGAACAATCTTTTTGATATGTTGCTGTATCCAGTTGGCCAAGATCTTGTTTAATATTTTGGCATCTACGTTCATCAGCGATATTGGTCTGTAGTTTTCATTTTTTGTTCTGTCCTTATCAGCTTTTGGTATCATGGTGATGTGGGTTTCATAAAAGGTGGAAGGGAGTATTCCTGTTTCTTCAATCTTATGGAAAAGCTTAAGAAGTATGGGTACTAAATGTTTCCTGAAAGTTTTGTAGAATTCTTTTGTGAAGCCATCTGGTTCAGGACTTTTATTGTTTGGGAGATTCTTAGTAACGGTTTCAATTTCTTTGTCTTTGATTGGTGCATTTAGATTTTGTAGTTCTCCTTGGTTCAGTTTTGGAAGGGCATATGCTTCTAGGAATTGTTCCATTTCTTCCAGATTCTCTAGCTTGGTGGCGTATAGTTCTTTTCAAAGTTTTGCAGGATTCTCTGGATTTCTGTGGTGTCAGTTGTGATATCTCCTCCATAGTTTACAATTCTATTAATTTGAGTCTTCTCTCTTTTTTGTTTGGTGAGTCTGGCTAGGTGTTTGTCAATTTTGTTTAATCTTTCAAAGAACCAACATTTGACTTCATTGATCTTTTATATGGTTCTTTATTTTCGATGTTGTTTATTTCTGCTCTAACTTTAGTGATTTCTGTCCTTCTGGTTGCTTTAGGGTTCCTTTGTTCCTCTTCCTCTAAGTCCTTGAGGTGTGCAGTAAGGTCATTCATTTGAGCTTCTTCTTGGTGTTTAATATGTGATTGTATGGCTATAAGTTTCCCTCTCAGTACGCTTTAGCTGTGTCCGAAATATTTTGATAGGTTGTGTTTTCATTTTCATTTGTTTCCAGGTACATTTGAATTTCCTTCTTGAGTGAATCTCTGACCCAGTGGTTCTTAAGGAGTATGTTGTTTAGTTTCCATATTCTGTGACTTTTAATAATTTTCTGTTTGTTGTTAAATGTTAGTTTTACTCCACTGTGGTCTGAGAAGATACTTGGGATGATTTCAATGATCTTGAATTTACTGATGCTGTCTTTGTGGCCTAACATGTGGTTTTTCCTTTGGTATGTGTTATGTGGATTTGAAAAGAAGTTGTATTCCAGTTTTTTGGGGGTGAAAGACTCTGAAAATGTCCAAGAGGTCTAGTCTGTCAATCTCTTCATTCAATTCTCTTGTATCTTTGTTGGTTCTCTGCTTTGTTGATCTGTCTAAGTGTGAGAGTGGGGTATTGAAGTCTCCCACTATTATTGTATTACTAGTGATGTATTTTTGAAATTCTTTCAGTAAGTGCTTGACGTATTTAGATGGTCCCTCATTGGGTGCATAGATATTAATAATTGTTAAGTATTCTTGGCTGATTGATCCTCTAATCATTATGTAATTTCCTTGCCTATCTCTTATTACTCTATTTAATTTAAAATCTATAGTGTCTAATGAGAATGGCTGTTCCGGCCCTTTTTTGTGGACTGTTAGCCTGTATGATAGTTTTCCATCCTTTTACTTTAAGTCTGTGTTTATCTTGTTGTGACAGATGGGATTCTTGCAAGCAGCATATGGTTGGGTTATGTTTTCTTATCCATCCTCCTTCTGTGCCTTTTGATGGGTGAGTTTAAGCCATTGACATTTATTGATATTATGGATTTAATGTATTGTAGTGTCATTGTTCAAAAAATTTTTTTTTGTTTCCTCTGATATGTTGCACGTATTATAGTGATGTTCTTGTTTATAAGAGTTATTTTAGAACCTCTTTCTGGGCCGATTTGGTGATGGTTGCCTCCTCTAACTGTTGTTTGTCTAAGAAGGTTTTGATCCCTCCGTCTAGTTTGAATGAAAGTCTAGCAGGATATATTATCCTTGGTTGAAACCCTTTTTCATTCAGGGCTCAATAGATATCTTGCCATTCTCTTCTGGCTTTTAGAGTTTGAGTGGAGAAGTCTGCAGATAATCTTATGGGTTTTCCCTTGTATGTGACTTTTTGTTTCTCTCGTGCAGCCTTTAGGATCCTTTCTTTATCCTTATTTATTGTCATTTTGACTATGATGTGTCTTGGTGTCTTCAGGTTGGGTTGATTCTGTTTGGTACTCTCTGGGCCTCTTGAATCTTGATGTCCTTTCTGTTATTCTGGTCTGCGACGTTTTCTTCTATTATTTCCTCTAGAATATTTGCTTCCCCTTCCTTTCTTTCTTCCTCCTGCAGGCCAATTATACGAATGTTACTTCTTTTGAGATCATCCCATATGTCTCTGTTGTTGTTTTCAGTGCCTCTCAATCTCTTTTTAAGCTCTTTCACCTCCTTCTTAGTTTTCTTAACTCATCCTCTGTCTGACTAATTCTGTTTTCTGCTTCTGTTAGTCTGCTTTCCCTTGCCTCAGCTTCGTTCTTCATTACAGCTATTTCAGCTTTCAGTTCTCTAATTGCCTCCAGATAATCAGTATTTTCCTTGGGTGGTCTCAACTGTTGTTTCACTAATACTGCCATTCCTTTCCTCCAATGTTATTTTCATTTCGTTTCCAGAAGATGTGGTCGGAGCTCAAGCCATTAGCAGTTTCTCAGTCCGCCATCTTCCGGGAACCCCCCCAGAACCACTAATTTCTATGAGACATTATATAAGCAAAGATATCCTGATCACATGTCTTTATTCTAACATGATAAATCTCATAAATTTATGTGGCATATACTATCCATATATGTAGATAATACACATCACACTACAGACTGAAGGCATACTGTACTTTATAGAAAACAAAAATCAGGCAGCTGAATTTAATTTATCTTGATGTGATTGGCACTTTTATCTCTCTGGGTTCATACAGTCTTGATGCCAAACTGACAAAATCATTACTTTCTAGGATGCCTCATATGAGTTGATTATTCTATATAAGATTTTTTAAAAAATATGAAGAATTCAAGTTGAAATTCTAAATCAAACAAGTGAAAAATAATATTAAATCATAAAATGAGAACATAAAAGATCTGTATGAATAAAGCATTAAATGAAAAGAATAGAATGAAAATTATAACTTAACTTTGGATTACAAGTTTTATCTTATTCTTTTTTTCCTGTTTTTTTTTTATTTAAGAATGGATAAATTAACAAAACCATAGGGTAGGAGGGGTACAGCTCCACACAATTCCCACCACCCAATCTCCATATCCCACCCCCTCTCCTGATAGCTTTCCCACTTTCTATCCCTCTGGGAGCATGGACCCAGGGTCATTGTGGGTTGCAGAAGGTGGAAGGTCTGGCTTCTGTAATTGCTTCCCCGCTGAACATGGGCGTCTACTGGTCGGTCCATACTCTCAGTCTGCCTCTCTCTTTCCCTAGTAGGGTGGATCTCTGGGGAAGCAGAGCTCCAGGACACATTGGTGGGGTCTTCAGTCCAGGGAAGCCTGGCTGGCATCCTGATGACATCTGGAACCTGGTGACTGAAAAGAGAGTTAACATACAAAGCCAAACAAATTGTTGAGCAATCATGGACCCAAAGCTTGCAATAGTAGAATGGAAGTTTTAGGGGGATACTCACTGCAAACTCTAGTGTACTGCTTTCAGATATATATTTTGCAGTATCAGATATATATTTTGCAGTAGTTTATGGATACGTGTGAACATATGCTCTCTCTCACAGAAACTGGTGTATATCTAGGTTTTGGGACTTTGTTAGAAAGTGAACCACCTGAGATGGAATTAGAGTATACTATGAAAGGAAAGGTCTCACCCGAGTAATGAAGTTGATGGGTTGTCATTTCACACGTGAAGTCTCTGGACACAGTCTGAAGTGAAGCATTTTGAGGTGGCAATCGTTGCGTTGGTTAGGTTGTGATAGGCAGATGCAATATTATTTGATATGGATTGGGAGAGGCATACGGGAAAGTGGGCCCTATCCAAGGGTTCCAGGTTTGGGGGAAGTAGAGGCTCTATAGTGGAGATGTGAGGTTCCTGATGTCTTAGGGTTCAAAAAGACAATCTATAGTTAATGTTATCATCACATTAATGGGTAATTAGGTTAACTTTGAAAAGTTCTTTTGTTATGGTTTGCTGTACAGTACCCAGTATCTTGTATATAGCGGTGCTATTGGTTGCTTCTGATCTACTTGGTCTAGGCTTTTGAGAGAGTCTGCATATCAATTACACAGCCTATATGTTAAAAAGATTCAGTTTGTGTTTTAAAAAACTTTGAGACATACAATTAATTTTCCCCCTCTCATATTAATTAACTAGTGATTTATATGACTACATTTTACTAGGAGTGTACATAAACACCATTCCCACCACCAAAAGACTGTGACCCATTCCTCCCTCCACTCCCACCCCACACTGGCCCAGGAAGCTGCATGTCTACCCCTCACCACAGGGTTTTTACTTTGGTGCCCTGTTTTATCTTATTCTTTGTATTCTCATTGTGCTTTTTTTTCTGTTTCTTATCATTTTCACTTTTTCATTAATAATTTATTTTATTACTCAATTTTACTTGTCTTTTGCCTACTTGTTTAAACTTTTTAATTTCAGGATTTAATTTTGGTCTGCATTTTCACACATTTTACTTTTGACATTTTTCCACTTCACATAAAATATGAGACATTCTCAGCAACAAAATGCAGCCTAACTACACTGTATACACCACCCAAGGTTGATACTTTATAGTACATATTATTTAACCCAAAATGTAATATTCTGTGTTTTTCATTTTACAATTAACCTATTAATAAATAGATATGGAATGCATTTACTTATAGACACTTAAAATCTGTTATTTGTTTTTCTTTTCTCTAAATACAAATTCCATTTTGTAGTATTTCAACTGGCATAGATTTATTCTAGTACAGTCCTGCTTCCAGTACATTTTCTAATATTTAATCAATATTTAATCATCCTTCTGTTTCTGACTTATTTCACTAAACATAAATTTTTCAAGGTCAATCCAAGTTCTGATGAAAACGGTGAAGTAACTATTTTTTATAGTTGAGTAATATTCCATTGTGTATATATACCACAACTTGCTCAGGCATTCATCTGTTGTTGGACACCTGGGTTGCTTCCAGGTTTTGGCTATTACAAATTGTGCTGCTAAGAACATATGTGTATATTGATCTTTTTGGATGGGTTTGTTGGGTAACTTAGGAGATATCACCAGGAGAGGAAGGGTAGGTCCATTTCTAGCCTTCTGAGAGTTCTCCAAACTGTTCTCCACAGAGGTTGGACCAATTGACATTCCCACCAGCAGTGCAGGAGGGTTCCTTTGACCCTACAACCTCTTCACCTGCTGTTACCTTTTCTTATGTATGACATTCTCATAAGAGTGAAGTGGTATTGCATTGTTGTTTTAATTGCATTTCTCTGACAATAAAAGACTTGGAGCATTTTTTCATGTGTTTTTCAGCCTTTTGGATCTCTTCTATGGTGAATATTCTGTGCATGTCTGCTGCCCATTTTTGGATGGGGTTATTTGTTTTCTTGTGGTTGAGTTTGGCAAGCTCTTTATATATTTTGGTTATTAGCCTCTTGTCTAATGTATGGCATGTAATGATCCACTCCCATTTTGTGAGGGATCTCTTGGTTTGGGTAGTGGTTTCTTTTGCTGTGCAGAAGCTTTTTAATTTTATGTAGTTCCATAGGTTTATGCTTGTCTTAGTTTTCTTTGTAATTGGATTTGTTTCATTGAAGATGTTTTTAAAATTTATGCGCAGAAGAGTTCTGCCAATATTTTCCTCTAAGTATTTGATAGTTTGTGGTCAAACATCCAAGTCCTTGATCCACCTGGAATTTACTTTGTACTTGGTGAAATATAGTGTTTCGGTTTCATTCTTCTGCATGTTTCAACCCATTTTTTCCAACACCATTTGTTGAAGAGACTCTGCTTTCACCATTTAATAGTCTGGGCACCTTTGTCAAAGATTAGATGTCCATAGGTGTGGATGCTTACTTCTGGGTTCTCAATTCTAGTCCACCAGTAAGTGTGTCAATTCATGTTCTAGTACCAAGCAGTTTTGATGACAATGGCCCTATAATACAATTTGAGATCTGGGAGTGTGATGCCTCCAGTTCTGTTCTTTCTTCTCAAGATGGTTTTGGTAATTCTAGGTCTTTTCTGGTTCTAGATAAATTTGTAGCATTTGTTCTATTCTCCTGAAAAATGTGGTTGAGATTTTGATGGAGATAGCATTAAATTTGTATATGGCTCTGGGTAGTATATTCAATTTGATGATGTTAATTCTTCAAACCCATGAACATGGAATATCTTTCCACATCATTTTGTCTTTTTCAATTTCCTTGAGTAATGACTCATAATTTTCAGTATACAAGTCTTTCACTTCTTTGGTTAGGTTTACTCCTATTTTATTGTTTTTGTTGCTATAGTAAAAGGAATTGATTTCTGGATTTCAATTTCTTCTAACTTAGTGTTTGCAGAGAGGAATGCCACTGACTTTTGAATGTTAATTTTGTAGCCTGACACCGTACTGTATTGCCTGATGATATCCAAAAGTTTCTTGCTGGATTCCTTAGGTTTTTCTATGTATACTATCATCTCATCTGCAAATAGGGAGAGTTTGACTTCTTCTCTTTCAATCTATATCCCTTTAATTCCTTGCTCCTGCCTGATTGCTATTGCAAGAACTTCCAACACTATGTTGAACAATAATGGTGATAGTGGGCAGCCCTGTCTAGTACCTGACCTGAAGAGAAATGCCTGCAGTTTTTCACCATTGAGTATGATGTTGGCTGTAGGTTTGCTATATATAAACTCCACTATCTTCAGGAATTTTCCATCTATCCCAGTTTTTGTAGTGTTTTGATCATAAAGGGATGTTCTGTTTTGTCAAAGGCTTTCTTTGCATCTATTGACATGACCATGTGTTTTTTTGTTGTTGCTTTTATTGATATGGTGGATCACATTGATTGATTTATGTATATTAAACCAAACTTGCATCCCTGGGATAAACCCTGCTTGGTCATGATGAACAATCTTTTTAATACACTGCTGTATCCAGTTAGCTAGAGTTTTATTCAATATTTTAGCATCTATGTTCATCAGAGATATTGGGCTGGTGTTTTCTTTTTTCCTTGTGTCCCTGTCTGCTTTGGATATCAAAGTGATGCTGGCTTCATTGAAACTGTAAGGGAATATTGCAGTGTCTTCAATCTTTTGGAAGACTTTTAAAGGTAGAGGTATTAGTTCTTCTTTGAAAGTTTTGTAAAATTCATTTGTAAAACCATCTGGTCCAGGACTTTTATTTTTGGGAAGGTTTTTGATAACTGTTTCAATTTCATTAGCTGTAATGGGCCTGTTCATGTTATCTATTTCCTCTTTACTTAATTTTGGAATTTTTTTTTTGTATCTAAGAAATCATCCATTTTTTTCAGGTTCTCTAGCTTGGTGGCATATAGTTGTTCATAAAAATCTCACATGATATGCTGAATTTCTGCAGTGTCTGTTGTGATAACTCCTCTTTCATTTATAATCCAATTTATTTGGGTCTTCTCCCTTTTTTGTTTTGTGAGTCTGGCTAAAGGTTTGTCAATTTTGTCACTCTTTCAGAGAACCAATATTTGCTTTCATTGATCTTTTGTATGGTTTTCTTATTTTCAACCTTATTTATTTCTGTACTAACTTTAGTGATTTCTGTCCTTCTGGTCGCTTTAGGGTTCCTTTGTTCTTCTTCTAGGTCTTTAAGATATTCAATCAGGCTGTTTATTTGTACTTTTTCTTGTTTCCTAATGTGTTTCCTAATGTGAACTTCCTTCTCAGTACTGCCTTAGAGATGTCCCAAATATTTTGATAGCTTGTGTCTTCATTTTCATTGGACCCTCAAAACATTTTGATTTCTTCCTTTATTTCCTCTTTGAACTAGTAGTTGTTAAGTGGTCCTGCAGGAGTCCACAAAGGGGTCCATTGTTATGTTTCTGATGGAGGTGACTGGTGACAGTGGTGAGAGGGATCTGTTAGAGGTCTACTGCTTATCATGCCTGTATGGGAATGCCAGGACTCCATGACTAGGGGCCCAGATGATAGGGTGACCTGGTAGTGACCAAAGAGTCATCTTTAATGTATGTCAGTCTATTGTAAGATTTTATTTATCCTTTTAATAAAAAAGATGTAAGTTGAGAAAAAAACTTTGTGATACAAAACAAGCATGTATTATTATTTAATTTTTATTAGCTAATGTGCAAGTAAAACTAGTCATTTTGTTGTATAAATTAATCTGATGACTAGTCAGTAAGTTACTGAACAATAAACTGTACCTCTGTTTTCTTTTTATTATTTTCCAAATTTGCTTGATAAACCAACAACTGAGGAGCTCATATATATGTTTAATCCAGAATGTGAAAGAGATAATTATTCATCCTATTATGTAGTAGGGGAGTCTGAGGTTTGTAAAAACCAAATTAAATCATTCCAGACCTTAACACTAATTAAGAGCTTAGAATATGTTTCTACACAGGTCTCTTTTTCAATTTATTTCTTATCAGTGAAAATAACAAGGGCTTGGTGCCAGTCCTGGTGAATAATTTTTTTTTTTTTTTAATAATGACAAGAACAAAATTCAATGCCACTCATTTCATTATCCACACTGTGGTACAAAGGTACTAACAGAGTAACAATGGTAGTAATAGCAGTTCGTTAAAAAGCCTTACATTTAAATTTTTCAATTTAATACCTCCAAACTAAAATAACAATTTGAATTTTGGCTTCTATTTCAATAAGTACTGTACAAATTCTAATCCCTATTTAGGAAGTTTGTATAAGTTTTATTTCACATTTAAAAATAACTGCTTCTATAAGTACTAGACTTGGTAACTGAGAAGCATAAATGAGCTGATTTGTTTAATCCCCAAAGGTCTGTATTCAAATACTCAAATTACAGAGGAAAAGGAGTTTAAGATTTCATTCTACTTCTCAATATTTTAAAGTACAAAACAGTTTTACATAGCTCAGTTTGACAGACACCCCCTCTGCAACAAGCAGGTGTTCCAAGGTCAGAGTTAAGGAGTGTTGGCAGAGCTGTAAGAGGAAGTCCAGGGAACACCAGCCAACATGTACTTGGCTTCCATCCCTCCATTTTACCATCACTAATTTCATTTGCTGATAATTTTTAAAGGTGAATTTATTACTGCCTCTGCAAATCTTTTATAAATGATTTAAGCTAGTTTGTTTTTTCTCCTTTTCCACATTATGCCCTAGTGCTACAAGTGGGGATATCTCCTAAGTGAACAGTCTTTCAAAGCATATCAATCAATAACTGAACTTACCAACATTTGAAAAATCCGTTTATGACATATATTTGGCAGGTTTTCTGGTCTCTAGTTAAAAGCAGCCCTCCTACTTAAAAATAGGTTTTACTCTGTAACTCAACTTTAAAATGTAACTTATTATTTTCCCCATTTTTTTCCTTAACAATGTTTGTTAAAACTAGTTCATCTGTTAAGTTTTGTAAACCAGAACTAAGAATGAGAATGTTTGTTTTATAAGTGTTGTAGGCTTATCTTTCATACATATGTGATTAAGACAATAGCAAATTAGTTTCTTCATTTCACTTCTAAAACTAATTTTCTTTTCCTGGTTTTGAAACAGATAAGGTAGAGAGAGAAAAATCATCATATACTAAGAGTTTATCCGGACTAAATTATGACTATAGATATGACATCAATGGCTACTAATTAATAAACCAAATACCTCTAAATATGGGGATGATTAAAGAACTTTTTATCACTGAGGCCTCATCACTTTTGGCTGATTCTTTCAGATAGAAAGATTGAAAAAGAAACAGAGGGAAAAACACACAGAAGCTTCTCCCAAAGGAAGTTAGAAGCAAACGTTGGTTAGTCTATATATAGCAATGCAGTTACTCTGCAAAATGTGATATTTGCCTGTCCAACATAGGCAATTAATACAGTTAGAGCAAATTTCTTTACTCCTTTCTAAATTTCTGTTAAAGTAGAAAAAAAAAGCTTTGTTTTGAAAACGAAAAGTACTATTAATGCAATCTTGAGCATATAGCTATTGGCTATGATAAAACAAATATAAAAACCCACTTAAAAACGCAACATTATGAATTACCTGCTATTGATATAAACCAAACTATATTTATTTTAGTTTAAAAATTTATGAGTATTGCTTATAGTGTTTCTACATTTTTTAATGTTTTCTCTATTAATGTACATTAGAATCCTATTTAGAAATGGATCATGATTTACTTATTAAAAGACAATCATAAATTTCATGTATACATGTAATAATGTATCACTTAAGCACTATGCTGTGGCCATCCTTACCTTTATTGCTTTAATTATTTGAAATTAATTGTATCAGATATGAGTATGGTAGCTTTTTGTTGTTTATGGTGGTGGTGGTGGTGGTGGTGGTGTTGGTGTGTGTGTGTGTGTGTGTGTGTGTGTGTGTGTGTGTGTGTGTGTGTGTATGTATTTAGATCCATTGGCTTGTATGATGGCTTTCCAACCTTTCACTTTGAACCTGTTCTTGTCCTATTGGGTTCAAGATAGCCTCCTGCAAACAGTGCATGGTTGGGTCATCTTTCTTGATTCATATTACTACTTTGTGTCTTTTGATGGGGGAGTATAGGCCATTAACACTTAATAAAATTGCAGATTTGAGATGCTTCGGGGCTATACTTTTACATGGATCTTGAGAGTTCTTATATGTGTCTCTTTGCTTTTATAAAAGAGTCTGTACTAAATAAGATATACAAGATAAATAAAATATTGCCTTAGGTCAGATCAATTGGGTTTTACAGTTAGTGGTATTTATATACTTTCCTCATACTTAGGAGATCTCTGCCCTAATCCAGATTTCTAGTCCTAATCTCAACTCTGACACCATCTTCCCACACAATATTTTTAACCCACCTGCATGTTAGCTATTGGGCTCAGGCAAAAATAAGTAAAGTGATGGGCCCTTGGAATATACCTAAAATAGACTTCCGAGCTTCTTCCCACATAAAGACCCTTAGTACCATCTGCTCTATTCTTACCTTTAGATTCCTTATTATTAAACGATTTTTCCTGCTTTATATCTTACCACTTTTCAGCCACCAAGTTGTATATGCTACTATGAGAGCATTTTGACACACCTGGGCAGACGACTTTACCAATGTATCCTGGAATCATACCTCCCCAGAGCCCTGTCAGACAAGGAAACATAGAAACAGGTTGCCAGTGTGGATCAACCTGCCGATGTCCATGTTCAGCAGAGAAGCAATTACAGAAGCCAGTTCCTCAACCTTCTGCACCCCATAATGCTCCTGGGTTCATGCTCCCAGAGGGATAAAGAATAAGGAGTTTTCCAATGGAGGAGATGGGATACAGAACTATTGAAGACAACGCCTGTCCAACTTTCCTCAAAAAAAAAAAACTTATTTAAACCTAAGAATTCCAAGAGTAGGACTTCCAGGAGAGAAACTATAGAAGGAAGGGACATGAAGGAACCAGAGTGGATGTTATAATTAAACTATATATTGGCAAACTAGTGCTGAATAGGACAAACTGAGCAGGTGGCAAATTTTCACCCTGCACTCCTCCAAACCAAGGAAAGCAGCTGGAGATTAAAGGACCCCCTATGGAAATAAATTCATCAAGAAAGATTCTAGTACTGAACCTCTTGTCAGCCCTCAATGGGAGCCATCTGACCCCGCCTTACCACAAGCCTCATTTAGGAGTAGATGGGGGTGAAGACTTCTTAGTTGGTTTAATTTGAAAGCTGCTTGGTGTTAGGTTTCGTTTTTCCTCTTTGTTTGTTTCTGTTCTTCCCCTTCTATCTGATTCGATCAATATCTGCATTTATTATTGTTGTATTGACTGGAAATTCTTCGCAGTTTCTTCTGTGAGAGGAGTTTGGCTTCCAGTGTTTTTTTATTTATTTTTTATTTATAAAAAGGAACCACTGACAAAAAACATAGGATAGGAGAGGTACAAAGCCACACAATTCCCACCATCAGAACTCCGTATCCCATTCCCTCCCCTGATAGTTTTCCTATTCTTTATCCCTCTGGGAGTATGGCCTCAGGGCCATTATGGGGTGCAGAAGGTGGAAGATCTGGCTTCTTTAATTGCTTCCACACTGAACATGGGCATTGGCAGGTTGGTCCATGCTCCCAGCCTGTTTCTCTCTTTCCCTAATGGGACGGGGTTTAAAGAAGCAGGGCTCCAGGACACATTGGTGGGGTCTTCTGCCCAGGGAAGTTCAACTGGCGTCATGTTAACATCTGGACCCTGGCGGCTAAAAGAAGGGTTAACATAGAAAGCCAAAAAAAAAAAAAATTGTTGACTGATTATGAACCTAAAGGCTAGAATACTGCAAATAAAGATTTGGGCATCTCTGTTTTGTACATAGTAGGTTTTTTTGGTTATATTCCAAAAAGCCCATGGCTATACTAGTTTTCTTTTCTTTTTTCTTTCTTTTTTTTTTTTTTTCTGAACCTGACATCTGATAGACAGGTGGATCCTAGTTATTGTCTGGGGAGATGATGTCATGGATGGAAAAAGGACCAGAAAGCTGGATCAGGGAATATAGTAGCTCCCTAATATGGGAAAGGTATATATATATTGTTGACCTTAAACCCCATAATTTGATGTGATCTGGGGCCCAGATCCATCTTAGGAGCCTATGTGATTTCTGCATCTCTGTAGATCTGAGCTCACATTCTGTGGTCATGAGTAGGAACGTTCCAAGCTGCCCTAATATCAGGACCCACCTTCCTCAGGTGCATCACAGAGTATGTTGCCTAGCCTCCCTTCAGAGGCTAAAACATTCTCTACTGTTGTTGATCAACGTTGAGGGCAAGGTCCTATGGGGGGTCCACAAAGGGGTCTATTGTGTTGTTCCTAATAGAGATGACCAGTAACAATATAGAGAGGAATCTATTTGAGATCTAGGTCCATCATGTCTGTTTGGTAATCTCAGGACTCCTTGACTAGGGCCCCAGTTGATGGAATGGTCTGTTAGTGACTAAAGAGTAATTGTTAAAAGTATGCTGTCTCTTGCCCTTATTCAGCTTTTGATGTCCTTTCTTTGATAAGGTTAGCTTTGGAGTGAGTGAGGGAAGTATAATAGGAAGTAGGTGAAGAAGGTATCTAAGTCTAAGTAGAAAATATTTCATTGGCCACTTCATGGTGTCTTTTTAGGTCTTTCTGCTTGCTTGCTTCTTTTATTGGCTCACTGCAAAGTATTGTGCACTTTTGCTTTCAGGTATATATTTTGCCCTAATTTATGGATACATGTGTACATATGCCCTATCTCATGGGACCTGATCTATATCTAGGTTTTGGGACTTTGCTAGGAAATGAACCACCCAAATTGGAACTAGAGAATCCTATGAGAAAAGAAAGATGTCACCCAAGTAATAAGGCTGAAGAGTTGACATTCCATGTCTGACCACCTGACATCTTTGGACACAGTCTGAAGTGAAGCATGCAGAGGTAGTACTCACTTTATTGATTAGACTGAGACCAGCAGATGCAGTATCATTTAGTATGCATTGACAGAGCATGCAGGAAATTGAACCCCACCCTAGAAGTTCCAGGACTGGGGGAAATATAGACTTTATAGAGGTATCAGGAGGTTCCTACTGTCTTAGGGTTTAAGAAGGCAATAGATAATTACTACTGTAATCAAATTATTTGGCGGTTGGGTTAACTTTAAAAATCCCATTGTTAGGATTTGCTGTAACATACACAACATCACCGTAATTTATGTCCTTTGACATTATTTATATATAGCTTTGACTTATAAAGTAACAGAACCAGTTGTTTCTGTTCTCCCTAGTCTAAACTTTAGTCAGCATTTCAAAGAAAAAGTCATTATTAGAAATGTATTAACAACTTGAGGTCACTGTTAAAATTCAGTCTAATTACAGGTTTGAAGTCTTAAGTGCTTAGATTGAAGGAACATAAACTCAACCTATGGTCTGTACACTACAAGATTTGAGATATTCAATCAGTTTTTCCCCTTTCATATTAAATAGTGACTTAAGAGACTACAAGTTAACAGGAGTGTACATTCCCACCACCAAAGGACTCTTTGGGTATCACCCCCTCTCCCAAGTGAAGCTGCACATCTACTCTCACCCTCCACCCAGAGATTTTTACTTTGGTACCCAGACTTCCAGTGGCTTTCATCCACCTTTCTAAAGACAATCACAAGTCTCAGTTTAGATTTGGTGTGTGTGGGAGGACACTTTTTTCTTGGTTTAATTTACATGATGCTTAATGTTAGGTTTTGTTTTTCCATTTATTAGTTTCTGTTTCTGTTTTTTCCCCTTCTCTCTGGTTTGATCAACTCTGCTTTTATGATTGTTGTTATGTTGTTATTGTATTGGATGGAGTTTTTTTTTTGTGATTTCTTTTTAGAGAGGAGTGTAGCTTCCTGTGCTTTAACTCCTTCCCCCTATTATATCTCTCTCACTCTCTCTCTTTTCCTTATCTCTGGTTTGATCAATCTTTCATTTTGATGTTGTTGTTGCTGTATTGACTGGTATTTCTTTGTGTTTCATTTGTGAGAGGAGTTTGGTTTGGTGTTTTGTTGTTGTTGTTGTTGTTTTGTCGATCCAGTTATATATCTCCCATTTCAATTAGAACACAAGAAATACTTCATCTCACTGCAGTGGAAGTGATATAGTTTAGAATAACAGCCCCAGCAATTCCTAAATAAGACCACAAGGTGACTCATGTCACTTGTCTGTGAACTAAGAAACTAGAGGTCACACCACATAATAACTGAACAGCAATAGCGAGGACACAAAATACAAAAGACACCAAAAATAAATAAATAAATAAATAAATAAATAGATAGATAGATAAATAAATAAGAAAAAATGGTTAAATCCAAAGGGGTAAAATTCTCTACAGAAATGAATAGGAACAGGAGCCCAGAAAAAATTCCAAGCAAGCCAGAACAACTGAGAATAAGGAATAGTATCCAAAAATTAATTAAAGCATTAATTACAGGAGTGTGAAAAGCTTTTGAGAAAAGTACTATCAGAAATATGTTAATAACAAATGAGATTCTGAAAAAACACAGGAGTTCTATTGAGATAATTAGAGAACTATGCTATCTCAAGGTTATTAGAGATCTGAAAGCTGAAATAGTTGAGCTAAAAGACCAGCTAGCATAACAAACTAATGTTGTAATTGAACAACAACAACAACAAAAAAAAAAGCTGAACTGAAAATGAAGGTGAGGGAAAAGAGAGCAGAATAAAAGACACATTAGCTGACACAAGATGAATAGAGAAAACTAAGAATGAAGCAAAAGATCTAAAAGAGAGAAGTGGAGAGAGAGAGAGAGAAAGAAAAAGTGAGACTGAGAGGCAATGAAAACAATAGAGATATATGACACAACCTCAAAAAAGTAGCATATGCATAAAAGACAACTTCCCCACCCTTAACAACAAAAAGGACATTAAGATTCAAGAAGCCAAGAATTTCCCCAACAGAATCAACCCAGACTTGAAGATACCAAGTCACATCACAGTTACAATGGAAAAAAAAAAAGCAAGGATAAAGAAAGGATCCTGAAGGCAGTAAGAGAAAAACAAAAAGTCATATACAGAAGAAAACCCATAAGACTATCAGCATATTTCTCCATATAAACTTTAAAAGCTAGAAGTGTGGGAGGCCAGTTCTCCTCTGCACATCAGCCAGCGATGGCAGGGGTGGGGGAGATGGGCCACCCCAGGGATCCTGGGGACCCTGCTGAAGAGGGCAAGTGCTAGGAGTAAACATGACCACTCTGGGAGAAGCTTCAGAGAGACATCTCGTTTATTGGGGTTGCAAACAAGCAGATATACTCAAGTGTTAGAAAAAAGGTTAAGGTATTCATTAGTCCATACACAATACAGGGTTAAATCTTGACCTATGAGGAGTTTGATCCTCACTGGGAAGTTACCATATAAGGTCTGGTCATGAGCTCACCATGCATAGGCAGGCTTCTCTCTAAAGTTGAATTATGAGCACCTCAGAGCAGGGAGGAAGGGGACAGTTAAGCAAGACCAGGATATTTGTGGTGGGTTTCAGGTGGCCACATACAATAATTTATGTCCATTGCTTAAAAGGAATGAGGAAGCATATGTAAGGAAGTTCCTGGTCTGGAAAAGTCCATCCATCTTAAAGTAATGAGGTCGAGTGAGGAGGGAGCTCAGGGTCAGTTCTCTCAGACTTTCATGGAGATGATGACCTGGATTTCCCAGAGAGTGGGCCTTTTCCCACATTTCCCCTTATTTCTTTAATATAAAATGCAGGGGTGGGCATGACAGCAGAAAATATCTAGAGCTTGGAATCAAATTAGGGCTGCTGAGGTTCTGTGGGAAGTGGCTTATAAGGGTGGACAAGAACCTGACCAGCAACTACTTTGGTCATCTTGTGAATGCGAAGTTGTATGAACTTAGGCAGAAAGAGGGTGAGAAGAAAGAACAAATGAATCAGAATCAGGGGTTGTTGTGACCCCAATAGGAGTTTGGGACTATTAGCATATAGAATGATATCACCCTGAGGTGGGACACACAGAGAAGGGACTGGGACTGTATAAAAGGCACAGACTTGGTGCATGCCACTTTTTTTTGCTGCTTCTTCTCCTGGTGAGAAGTATCTCGGAGGAGGTGCTCCAGGATTCTTCCATGACTACTTCTCCTGGGAACTGAACATGTGTGACTCTGCTAGCCAGTAAACTTTTAGACCTCTCTACAGCCATGAGCAACTTTTACCTCAGAGGATAATTGTTTATCTTATGGGACTAAACTTTTGATAACTATACTCAGATTTTATGGACCCTTGATGATAATTACTTATTTTGCCTTATATCTGTTTCACCTAATAAACCTTGTATTGTTTAAACCTATTCCCAGCTCCCCACTGTGAATCCTTTTATGTGCTGCAACAGTCCCAATAAACCCTTTAAAGTTAAATCTAGAACAAGGGATCCCACAAGGGGGAGAATTCAAGAGGTAAGTGGGCCTTGCAGCCATGAGGTGGCGAATCCAGGGGAATAGCAGTGAGATATGGGGTATGGCCATGGACCTTAAGCCATCTGGCTAATTTTGGGAGGGTACATGAGAACTGGAAAGTTTATGGGGGTTGGGGGGACACAGCAGCTCCTAAGTACCTTTAAAAGGGGGAATACAGGGTATGGTAACTCATGAGTGTGTTCTGTAACACTGGGGTTGGGGGACACTCAGCATGGCTGAAACAGAACCATTGGTTCCCAGGAGGAGCCGACAATGTCTAGTGGTCATAGGAGGATGGACAATGGCTCCTGGTATCTCAGAGTGGGCAGGGCAGGGACCCTCTATCTCTGACTGGGTGCTCAGGTACTGATAGTATATGCAGCAGGTGATGGAGCCCCTCCCTGGAGGTCCTGAAGGCCTAAATGGTGTGTGTGTGTGCGTGTGTGTGTGTTTGGGGGGTGGGGGTGGATGCACAGACTTTTATTTAAATGCACAGTACATGAGGTTCCACATTGGGGGTCTCAGAGGCTCTAATGCAGACCTCTGGTAGTGAGTGCAGGGATGGGGTCAGTCCCCAAGGGAGAGACCAGGTTGCAATGCACAGGACTCCTAGACCTCTAATGGAGAGGTGCAGTGACTATGAAGTATATATACCACATCATCAAGAAAGGGACTTCATAGTCACTGCACCTCTCCATTAGAAGTCTAGGAGTCCTGTGTGTGTGTGTGTGTGTGTGTGTGTGTGTGTGTGTGTGTGTGTGTGTGTGTGTGTGTATATATATATATATATATATATATATATATATTTACTTAATTGTTTTTATTTTATTATCTATACTTATTGAATTGAGTTGACTTGAATAGGGGAAGAGACAAGAGACGCCTGCAACACCACTTGCCAACCTTTTCCCCTGCATGTGGGGAATGGGGCCTTGAACCTGAGTCCTTGCACACTGTAGCATGTGTGCTCAACTAGGTGTTCTATCACCAGCTCTCCAAACATAATTTCTTAAAGACACATTGGGTTTAGCATTAATTTATTAAAGTTATAATTTATTATCAGTGTTGTCATTAGAAATTTGTGATTAAGGGTAAAGGAGGTAGTATAGTGGTTATACAAAGAGATTGTAATACTTTTGCAAAAAAAAGTGTGATCAGATCAAATGTTATAGTAGTATGAATGATATTCATGCGCTTTTAATTCTAATAAACCATGCATATTCATTTACATGTAAGAATCATATTAATGCATGTTTAATTCTAATAAAGCATACATTCATTTACATGTTTATGCCTTTCTATCAACAATGTACCCAGAAAACATAGGCAACTTCACTCAACCATAATCTCTAACTTGGCAATAATTTGAATGTTTTGTGCTTATAAGCCTGGTCTCCATCATCTTTATCCTAGTGTACTTTGTCTGACAGCTAGTAATATAAGGTAGATGTATCAGCCTGTTTAAATCTCTGGAATGTGTTTTTCTAAGCATACATACCAACATCTATGCCAAACTCCCTAGTAAATTCTTTTGAGTCTTTGATAAATTGCTTGATTTGCAGATTGATTGGTGGCTTGCTAATCTCTGCCAAATGTATACCTCAGGTGTTGTCATGGAATCCTAGTAAGTGGAGGTTATTTTCCATATACATGTTTTCTATTATTCAAGTTTCTAATTATTTTGCATTTTTCTACAGTATATGCATAAGTACTTTACATAGCTTTGAATGCATATAATATATTAATTATGGGCCAACACCATATTTTTAAACTGTTATTTAATAGAGAGCTTAAATATTGCAATGTATGAGTAAATGATACTTTCACTGTGTACATGATCTTATAGGTATGTGTTTGTGTGTGTGACGATATTTGTGGAAATAAATAATTTTATTATTGGGCTGGAAAATAGCTAATGATTATTATTTTGGCATATTTTTTCAATGCATCATATGGAACATTAATTTTTTAATATACTTAGGTTATTAAATGAGAGAGAGTTGAATTTATATGATAAAGTTTAATAATTAATAATTTGGTGTCAATAACAGAAAAATATCCTAAAATGATTCTCTAAGACTATAGCATAAGTTTAAAGTGATATTTTATCATATAAATGGATAAAGTGTAAGCAGGATAAGTATTTAGAAACTGTGCTATAGGAAGCAGACAATAACTTGGATCCACCAGCATACCAGATGTCAGGCTCAGGAAAAAAAAAGTATAGCTATAGGCCCTTTGGAATATAACTAAAATATGCCTACTAGCTATCTACAAAATGAAGACACCCCCCCAACTCTTCATTTGCACTATTCCAGCATTTAGATTCATGATTAGTCAACAACTTGTTTGCATTTATATGTGAACTCTCTTTTCACTCACCAGGTTCCTGATGCCAACCAGATTTCCCTGGACAGATAATCCCACCAATGTGTCCTGGAGTCCTGCTTCCACAGAAGCCCACCCTACTAGGGAAAGAGAGAGACAAGCTGGGGTATGGATGGACCTGTCAACACCCATGTTCAGCAGAGAAGCAGTTACAAAAGCCAGACCTTCCACCTTCTGCATCCCATAATGACCCTGGGTCCATTCTTTCAGAGGAATAAAGAATAGCAAAGTTATCAGAGGAGGGGATGAGAAGCGGAGTTCTGATGGTGGGAATTGTGTGGAGTTGTACCCCTTTTATCCTATGTTTTTTTCAATGTTTCCTTTTTGTAAATAAAAAATAATTTATTTAATTACATTTGATGTATTTTTATCACATGCTTAGTAAAGCTGAACATAAATGCTTTAGTGATCACATTATAATATCCTCATCTATTTTACACATTTGTACAGTGTGATTTAAAGAACATTCACTGGAGGTTTTTTTTTGTAGGACCTAAATATTAGAATTGATCTATATATGCTCTAAAATGCAAATTGATAAATGATATTGAATACAATTAAATATCAAAATTAATTGACTAGAGATGATGGTGGTGCATAACACTCAAAGGCATAACGTGTGAAAAATTCAGACGTGCCTGTTACATGTTTTATGGAGAATGCAAATAAGTGAAAATAATCAATAATGTCAGATTTAGAAAAGTAGACACTTCTGAAGTGAGAGGGTAAGCACAAGGTTGTTTCTAGGGAAGATGTTTGGCTCCTTGACACATACAGAAGCAGAGAGGTGTTGGGAAAGGAAAAGCTGGCACCTGAGACCTTTCCACAACCTTAATGCTTTCTTTCTCCTGTGTATTGTCTCCTGTGCATCTCACATCCCCTGTGCATTGTCTTTTCTGTTCTATTGGTTTAGTGAGGAATTGAACATTTCCGGATATATATTACAACTTCTCTTTCTGTCAGTCTGCTGATATTAAACTAAGTCATTTTTTAGCATGGTCCAATTTGGACTAGATACAATCTATTCATTTCAAGACTATTCAGAGCCAGAGCTGAGTGATAGTGCACCCAGTGGGGCACGCACTTCACCCTACTCGTATGGCACTCAGGTTCAAGCTCCCAGAAACCATCCTGAAGCACTGGCATGGGGGAAACTTCATGAGTGGTGGAGCACTTGTCCTGATGCCTCTGCTATCTCTGCCTCTCTCTCCTACTCCTTCAATTTTCTTCTATCTAAAGGAAGTTTAAGTAAGATCAGAGTCAGAACATACACTGGAAGTGGTAGGCTTATATGCGTGCAAACTCCAGAAAAAAACTCTGCTGACAAATAAATATGAACAAACAAGCAGACAAATAAATAAAATCCAGAGTCAATTCCTTTTCAAAATTTAATCCTTGCCATAAACAGCTGAGCTGTTCTGCCTCCCCATACATTGAATCTTCTTTCTCAGGTAATATTTGGATATAAAAGTGTCCTAAATAATACCATGGAATTTTGAGTATAAAAATAGGTTTGTGGGGCTAAGGAGTGGCTTAACCAGTAATGCACATGAGTTACCATGAGTGAGGACCCGGGTTCCAGGCCCCCAGGTCCCACCTGCAGGGTGGGGGTGTGGTGGGAAAGGAGACACAAGTAGTGGAGCAGATCTCTCTCTCTCTCTCTCTCTCTCTCTCTCTCTCTCTCTAGTCATTGCCCAATTTCTCTCTGTCTTTATCATAATTAAAGTTAAAAATATATAAGGGGATCAACTGGTGGCATACCCAGTTAAGCACAGGTAGTAATAAGCAAAGATCTGGGTTCCAATCCACAACTCCCCACCTGCAGTGGGAATGCTACACAAGCATTAAAGCAGGTCTGCAGATATATAAGTTTCTTTCTGACTCTCTCCTTCTGTAATTTCCCTCTGTTCTGGTAAAATAGGAAAAAAAGAAAAAAATAGTCACTGTGAGTTATCCAGCAATAACTCTGGAGAACAATAAATAAATGATGAAAAATAAGTAAATAAATAAATAAATAAATAAATAAATAAATAAAAGTAAAGGTAAGTTTAATCACTGGCCTCCATTGACCCTATAGACTCTCCCCCTCCCCTGAACTGTTCAGCTGTTGATGTTGGTAGTGCTAGAGATGGAACCTGGGACCTCTTGTATACAAGCCCGGTGAGCTGCTGCTGTGCTATCTCCCCATCACTGATTTTCACCACTTTTCTCTAGTCACACTGGCTTCTTTGGTATGTATTTGTAAACTTCAGACATATCCCTCCTTCAGGACCTTTGCACTTTCTGTTTCTATGTTTTTTGCCCAAAAAATAGACACAAGGCACTATCTTCCACTGTCTTCTTGATTTCCACTTTATCAGCAAATCTTCCAAACCGGTTACTAGATGCTACTCTGAATCCCCTTCTCTGAGCACTCTCTAGTTAGGGCTTAACTTTCTGGAAAGAACTTAACCAGCCTCTAGTATTTTATCTCTTCTTTTCTGTGTATGGTCTGTCTTTTCCCAAGGATTTAGGTACCGTAATAGCAGAAAAGTTTATTTCTGTTATTTGCTGTATCTTTAGCACATATTGTCTGCCACATACTAAGTGCTCAATAGTACTTATAGAAAAATTTTAAATGAAAACCACTTGAGGTGCTGAGTGGTGGTGTACCTGGTAGAGCTCACATGTAAGGGCGTACAAGCTCTGGTTCTCCACTTTCAGGGCAAACTCCATAAGTGGTGAGACACTGCTGCAGAGGTCTCTCCCTCTCTCTCTCTCTCTCTCTCTCCCTCCCTCCCTCCCTAGCTCCCCCTTCACTCTCAGTATTTCTCTGTCTCTTTTCAATAATTAAACAAATAAATAAAATTAAATAAAGACACTGAAAAATAAAAGAATACAAGTGTTTTTGTTGTTGTGTATTTGTTTGTTTGTTTTTAAATTGCTACCAATGTAGTCATAGGGGCTTGGTGCCCACATAACAAACCCACCACTTACAAATTTACCATTTTTTCTTATTATTTCCATTTTTTTCTGTTGTTGATAGAGACAGATAGAAATTGAGAGGCAAAGAGTAATCTGGTCTGTCTATTCACCTACCTATCTATCCTAATTAAAATAAGTGAACTATTTAAAATAAATAAAATAGAGTCAGCAAGATAGATCACCTGGGAAGGTACCTTTTTAAATTACACAGTAGTGTTTGTTGGATTTGCTCCCTATAACTTCTTTATCCAGCTGTCTTTTGACAGACAGTGAGGTGGCTTAGACTCCTTGGCAACCGTGAATAGTGCAGCTATGAAGATAGGGTGAATATATTCCTTCAAACCAGTGTTTTCATCTCCTTTGAAAATACGCCTAAGCATCTACCATTAAATTTTACATCTACCAATTCCCTCCAGCTATATTATTTCACAAGTGGGAGTCTAAATCAATATGTTGTTTCAGGTTGAGACATATCAGGTAGCAGCAATTTTATTGCATCTAAATCATTCTTCATTTCTTATGAGTTATAAGTATAAATATATTATATCTATAGGATCTTTTGTATAAAAAGGCATTATTATTTTCGAGCTTTCAAAATCATGACTACCAAAGAATAACCTATTGTACAATAGTGTTTAAACCAGTTCTGTCTAAATGTCAGGAAAGAACGACAATGCATCAATAAAAGGCAACTTTCTGCAGATACCACCCCAAAATCCTCTTAAAATGTCTGTTTATTAGCACAGACTTCACTGAGATCAAACAGTTAATGATGGTGCCATCAGAGCCTCCCCACTGAACCTGAAGGCCCTCTTTCACAACTGTGCCAGACATGTGTATACTGGGAGGAGAGAGATGGCATCTGTTTGAGACAACGGTGTATATTTTCCTTTGAAATCCTGGGTATGCTCTCGTTGAGAACCTGTGTTTTTGTGTTGTGACACTATGTAGACACTAGAGTACAATATTTGGGAAATTATTGTTTCCACAGCTTGCACTGATTTATGCTACATTCTATTTGGAGGCCTTTGTAGTAGTGAAAATCTGATTGTCATATGAGGTAATTTATTTGTTTCTCACTTCTTTTAAATACATGTTAGTAGATCATCTAAGATGGTTCTGCTAACTGAAATTGCATTATGGTTTACATGAGAAATTTCCAGAGACAAAGGGAATTACATCTAAAGTTACAAGCATGAATACATCTAATCTCTCCAACACTGTCAAAATAACTTAAAATAAAAAAAAAAAAACTGTGAGAAAGTCTATAAAGCTTCTTTTAATAACATGTTCTTTGGCAGGGCTTACTGGAGTACATGATTTCAAAGGCTGCTTTATTCTGAAAATAAATTAACTTCCCTACAATTTTACTCAATTTTTGATCCCTTTGAAATAAAATGTTCTCCTGACATATGGTTACAGGTAAATTTATGGATAGCTCCTTTGGATGTAAAGAGAATTAATTTCCAATTAAAAAATTAAAAAAGAAGGCAAGGAGTCATCCAAAGTATACAATTCTAAAGTTTCATATTTAACAGAATGTATCAATATTAAGATCACGTCTTCTCAAGTATATTTGATAAATCTAGTTAGTGGAATTATTCATTTTGCTGTTGTAATTGATTTTGCTTAAAAATTGTTTCCTGTAAAGTGTACCTGCTCTGCCATATGCGTGATCCAGATTCATGTCCTGACCCCATTGAATTGAAGGCAGTGCTGATTCTGGGATATCTTCCACCTGCCACTTCCCTACTGGCTCCTGCCCTTCTGACACCTCTCAACACCCCCACCCCCCTGCCTCTATTTCCACATGAAAAAGTTGCCCTGAAGTAGTGATGTCCTAGTGATGGAAAATAAAAGTCTAGGGGATATGAATTTGGGGATTTCTTGAGTAAGAACAAGAAAACAACAGCTGCAATGCACTAATTTAAAAGCAACAATTTAGACAGATTTTCTAAGTTGCTACAATTCTTTTTTTAAATTAATTAATTAATTTATTTAAGAAAGGAGACATTAACAAAATGGATGGGGGGTACAACTCCACACAATTCCCACCTCCACACAATTCCCACCTCCCAATCTCCATATCCCATCCCCTCCCCAATAGCTTTCCCATTCTCTATCCCTCTGGGAGCATGGACCCAGGGTCATTGTGGGTTGCGGAAGGTAGGAGGTCTGGCTTCTGTAATTGATTCCCTCTGAACATGGGCGTTGACTGGTCGATCCATACTCCCAATATGCCTCTCTCTTTCCCTAGTAGACTGAGTCTCTGGGGAAGTGGAGATCCAGGACACATTGGTGGGGTCTTCAGTCCAGGGAAGCCTGGCCAGCATCCTGATGGCATCTGGAACCTGGTGGCTGAAAAGAGAGTTAACATACGAAGCCAAACAAATTGTTGAACAATCATGGACCCAAAGGTTGGAATAGTGGAGATGAAGTGTTGAGGGGTATTCACTGCAAATCTAGTGTACTAGTGCTTTCAGGTATATATTTGCCCTAGTTTATGGATACCTGTGAACATATGCTCTATCTCCTGGAACTTGGTCTATATCTAGGTTTTGGGACTTTGTTAGGAAGTGAACCACCTGGGATGGAATTAGAGAATACTATGAAAGGAAAGGTCTCACCTAGTGATGAAGCTGAAGGGTTTTCGTTCCACACCTGAAGTCTCTGGACACAGTCTGAAGTGAAGCATGCTGGGGTGGCACTCGTTGTATTGATTAGGTTGCAGTCAATGGACGTAATATTATTTGATAAGAATTGGGAGAAGCATACAGGAAAGTGGGCCCTACCCTAGGGTCCCAGGACTGGGGGAAGTTCTTATAATTCTTACAAATAAATGTGTACTAACCCACTCCAGTCTTAAAGGCAGAAGACTCTTGAGCAATGAAATCTTCTGTACTTGAGTAATCAAAAGCAATAAAAAGTTTTAAATTGCCTTTCTGTTATAGTGCTTTAGTTCTAGTTTGATCTTAAAGTCTTTCAGCTGGCCCATAGCTGGGTGAGCTCTTATCTACATTTGAGAACAGTAGAGTTTAATTTTCAGACTTTCATTTTTAGAATTTTTAGAGCTGTAGTCTCAAAAGACAAATGAATCTCACTGTGCTGTATTTTTTTTTGATGAGTGAATGAATTCAATCTATATGAAATTATGTTACATCTAAAAAGAAACAAAGTGCTTTGATTATGACTATTTAAAATTTTTTTTTCTTAAGTTTTTTTTTTTCACCAGTTAACTGCTCAGCTCTGGCTTATGGTGCCTGGGATTAAACCTGGGACTTTGGATCCTCAGATATAAGAGTCTCTGCAGAACCATTATTCTATCTACTCCCACCCTACATCCACCCCTTAAGGTTTTTAAGAATGTTCAGTTTTTATGTAATAAACATGTATTATTTCATAGTATGAAAGTCAATCCAGATGTAGTTAAAATAATCTTAAAAACAGTCAATCTGATTTTAAATTGACATAATAAATTCTAAGATACTATTGATTCTGGTCACAATACCTGTTTCTGGATGAATCAAAAGGAGACAATTTATTTTCTGCTCTGATAATGGGTTAAAAATATTTTTCTGATTTTTCTCTTGATAAAAATGTACATATTTTCTTAGAGGATTATTTATTTATCTCATTTATATTATGCCTTTTATGTTATAATTTAACCAAAAGTTGAACAAAATATATATATTTTTTCTTAAATACTAATGTAATTTATTTGCTACTAGGCAAGTATGAACACTAATGCTCAATGTCAAAATGCTTGTGATTCTATTATTGGGATATGACTAGCAATTCTACAATACTGCAGATTTTAAAAGATGAAAACTAATATTTGATGAGTAATCCTTATGTTGTTTATTATTTCTAATGCTTATATTTTCTACAATCTTTTAGAAATTGTATTTGGACATATTAAGACCAGTATATGTACTAACATATGGAAACATACTTACATAGAGAAGTCAGTTATGTAGAGATTTATTCATTGAGAATGTCTCAGAAGTACCTACTGTGCTTTATCACACATGGCTCTGCCAAGAACTCAGAACTTAATCTATGATTTTAGAAAGGGAGTGTGAAAAAATATGAAGTTGAGAGAGATCCCTTATGCTTCCTCAATTGAGTTTAGCCTAGCAGAGATGTAGGTGCTCCAAAAATGTATCAGCAATTATTAAAAGTGTATTTTTTCTTTTTGTTGAGGGAGCTAATGCTTTAAAGTACATTCATTCACATATGGATTCGTTCTCATTATGTACTAGGCCCTAGGATTCTTTTTGCTCTCCTCCCTTCCTCTTCCTCCCCAGAGTCATTTGATTTGGTGAATATACAGTGTCTATGTTTCACTTTTTTTTCTTTTTTTAAAAAAGATTTTATTTATTTATGAGGAAGATAGGAGGAGAGAGAAAGAACCAGACATCACTTTGGCACATGTACTGCTGGGGATCGAACTCTCAACCTCATGCTTGAGATTCCAAAGCTTTACCACTGTGCCACCTCCCAGACCACCATGTTTCACTTTGTGTTGTCCCTCACAGTCCTTACATTATTAAGTTCAGCTAATAAATAACTAAGATCACTTGGTATTTGTCCTTCTTCTTTTGGCTTATCTCACTCATATCGATGTTCTCAATTTTCATCCAGGTTGATGCAAAGGAGCCAACTTCATTATTTTTTAACAACAGAGTAGTGTTCCATTGTGTATACAACTGTGTCTATATATACCACATTTTCTTAGCCACTCATCTGATGTTGGAGATTTGGGTTCCTTCTAGGTTCTGGTGATTACAAATTGTGCTGCTATGAACATAGATGTACATAGATATCTTCTGATAGGTGTTGCTGTTTCCTCTGGGTGAATCCCCAGGAGAGGAATTGCAAGGTCATAGGCTAGGTATTTTAAAGGACTGTGTGGTGGTGAAAGTGTCTGATCCCACACATTATCATGTGCAAAGATCTGGTTTTACGTCTCTCTCCCTATTACTCTCTATTTCTATAAAAGAAAAAAAGAAAGAAAGAAAGAAAGAAAGAAAGAAAGAAAGAAAGAAAGAAAGAGGAGGCCACTGGGAGCTATGCAGGCCCTGGCTCCCCAACAATCACCCTGATGGAAAACAATAATAAATAAATATAAATAATAGTAAAATTAAACAAGTGTTTTTAATCAACTGACTTTCAATACAGTGAAAAAAACAGTATATTTGAAAGTGATCAGTTTAAAGGAATACTTTTCTCAATGGCATTGGCATCACATCTCTGACTCTTTGTGTGACGTCAGGTTCTTGAGTACATGATATTTCACAGCTCCAAGGCCATTTCTCCTTTCTTTTTTAAATTATATTTATTTATTTATGTATTTATTTATTTATTTTTACAAGTTTTTATGTTTTCTTTTTTAAAATTTTATTTATAAAAAGGAAACAGTGACAAAACCATAGGATAATAGGGGTACAACTCCACACAATTCCCACCACCAGAACTCTGTATCCCTGATAGCTTTCCTATTCTTTATCCCCCTGGAAGTATGGACCCAAGATCATTGTGGGATGCAGAAGGTGGAAGGTCTAGCTTCTGTAACTGCTAAAACAGTTGAGTGTATACTTTTTGCCGTGATGTAAGCTAAAAGAAGACTGATTCTATAAACAAAATATAAACAGGGACAAGAGTGATCTCTCTTTCACTTGTGTTCCTTCATACATGTGTTTCCTATTCAATAGCAAATAATGTGAAATGTTTTAAAATGAAACTTGACAATGCTTTGGTATATTCATGTTAATTATGTGGATTAATAATGAGGCAATATTGCTATGCCCTCCCAAGATTAAATGGCACTAAGATAAGATTTTTTTTTATTATTATTTTTTAATTAGGATTGGGCAACAATATTCAGTTACCAGTTACTAGAATAGAATATTTACTATCAATTTAACAAAATTTGATCCAACCCCTAATATTGCTGAAATTGCACATGTGCAAAACCTGAGTTGATAACAACAATAAAAATAAAAACAATAATATATTTTCATAATCACTATAACTGCTTAAAATTTCTGAAGTTATGTTGTAGCAGTATTAGTCCATTGACTCAAATCAATCACAAATAATAAAAAAAATCTTTATATATATATAAATATTAGAAATATATATGTCAATTTTTCTTTCTTTTAATATATAAAATTTTAATGTACACATTGTAACCATATATATTTTTATTTCTTTATTGGGGAATTAATGTTTTACATTAGACAGTAAATACAATAGTTTGTACATGCATAACATTTCCCAGTTTTCCATATAATAATACAACCCTCACTAGGTCCTCTGTCATCCTTCTTGGATCTGTATTCTCCCCATCTACCCACCCCAGAGTCTTTTCCTTTGGTGCAATATGCCAATTCCAGTTCAGGTTCTACTTGTGTTTTCTCTTCTGATTTTTTTTTTCAACTTCTGCCTGAGAGTGAGATCATTTCATATTCATCCTACTGTTTCTGACTTACTTCAATAGACATGAAATTTTTCAAGGTCCATCCAAGATCGGCTGAAAATGGTGAAGTCACTATTTTTTATAGCTGAGTAGTATTATATTGTGTATATATACTACAACTTGCTCAGGCACTCATCTGTTGTTGGACACCTGGGTTGCTTCCAGGTTTTCGATATTACAAATTGTGCTGCCAAGAACATATGTGTACACAGATCTTTTTGGATGGGTTTGTTGGGAACCTTAGGATATATCCGCAGGAGAGGAACTACAGGATCATAGGATAGGTCCATTTCTAGCCTTCTGAGTGTTCTCCAGACTGTTCTCAGCACTAAGATAAGTTTTTTTAAAAAAAATAAATTAAAAGGTAACTAAAACAGAAGAGATAGTGGTGACTGAAATACCTTAGCATGTATTAAAAGACAGGAGACAAATGTACTTGTATACATATATAGCCAGTACCTGCATGTGTTTAAATCCTCCATGACAAAATGCAGATGTCCATGAGTATCAGGATGGACTGTCCAAAATAATGACAGTGACATAAGAGTTCTAAGTACCAATTAACATAGGTGACAAAAAAGAAAGACGAGTCTAGGAAAAAAAAAAAAGAAATTATCAGTTCTGTGTAAAAAGCAAATGTATAGCTCCTCTCTTGCTCAAGTTAAATAAGCATGCCTGTCCCATTCCTTCAGAGCAAACATCATCTTCTAAAGTAATGAAAGCAAATTCTAATACTAAAATGGCAGATGTGGCCAAGGGAAAGTTCCGTTGTCAATACGAAAATGGATATTTTGTGAAAAGTCTACACACTCTTTGTGCAGGAAACAGAACTCTCTGGAGATCTGATTTAAGCAGAAAAGTCCTCAAAGAGCCAACATTAGTTTTATTATGCTATTGCTTAATGACTTCAGAGAACAGTCAGCAGAGGGACCAGAAATGGCCACATAAACATCTATTTAACTGCTTCTCAGTTCCTTCCATTTAAGTTTTAACAGAAGAAAAGGGTCAGTAAAGAAGTATTTAAATAAGCTACAGAAAAGCAGAGGAAAATCAAAATGGTAAACAAAAAAGAGAAAAACAAACAGCAATGAAGCAATATATCAGGACATATACATCCTATGCAAATAATATGCTCAAAAATCAGATCGCATTTACAATTAAGGTTTACAAATGGTAAAGTAAATAAAATTTAAAAAAAATAAATAAAACCTTGAAAATAAAACTAAAGGAATTGACAAAAATGTAAAATTGGAATTCAAAATTTTAGGAAAATTTTCAGAAAATTTACTATCAGGATCAGAGCATGAGATTTAAAATCTACCTTTTTGGATGGTCAGGAAAAATAAGAAGAAAAACAAGGGGAGCATTATCAAACATGTTTTTTTTTAAACTTTTAATAAATGAAACAAATTTAGACTGTTAACTAAGATTCTAGCAAGCTAAAATCAACACAGCATACACACACACACACACACACACACACACACTCTAAGGATACAAAATTTCAGAAAACCAAGGGAGATATAAATATAAGTCTCCACTGTGTAATAGGAAAATATAAGAGATAATTATTAAATTTAATATAGTACTTGCTGTATAAGTCAGCATAGTTACATATGGATCTGGCTACTAAAGAAAGAATTAAAATTATTAAATATATAATTTGGATGAGAGAATAGGAGGGAGGCATAAAAGACTGACCAAGTGATATATACTTCATAAACTTGACTTTAAATTTAAATGAATATACTCATTTCCTGAGAATAAACATATAAAATAATATGTAATTTGGAACTATTTTGAAATTAACTCCAAACATTAGACAAGATAGTTCAGAGTTTTATTAGGCGTAAGTGGAATCTTGGAAGGTTTTATTGTTCATTAGGCATTAGTAACATTTGCAAAGTCACTGAAAGCTCCCCACTCTCATCTCTATTCCATTACATGAAATTTGAGTTTAAACTGTTTACAGAAAGTTAGGCTAGTTAATCAAAAGTAGGAATGCTAACAATCTTAAATTCAGAGACAAATATAGATCTTTTGGCATAATGCTTCCTTGTCTTTTATTCACATAATTTATTAATTTTTAAAATATTTATTTATTTATTTCCTTTTGTTCCCCTTGTTGTTTTATGGTTGGGGTGGTTGTTGTTGTTACTGATGTCATTGTTGTTGACTAGAACAGAGAGAAATGGAGAGAGGAGGGGAAGACAGAGAGGGGGAGAGAAAGACAGACACCTGCAGACCTGCTTCACTGCCTGCGAAGCGACTCCCTACAGGTGGGGAGCCTGGGGCTCCAACTGGGATCTTTATGTCAGTCCTTGCGCTTTGCCATGTGCGCTTAACCCGCTGCGCTACCACCCGGCTCCCGACATAATTTATTTTTTAAAGATTTTATTTGTTAATGAGGAAGAAAGAGAGAGAAAGAATCAGACAACACTCTGGTACATGTACTGCTGGGGATTGAACTTAAGACCTCATGCTTGAGAGTCCAATGTTTTATCCACTGAGTCATCTCCAGGACCACTTATTCACATAATTCCCAATACTTTTGTTGAAACAAACAAACAAACAAAAAACTTGTGAACTTCCAGAGGCTTGGCTATGGAGTAGGAGCCATTTTAGATCACACTGCTGATAAATTAGAAATAAAAATCACCTGAAAACTCAGCAAAATACAGCCAGAACTTCTTCAGGAACTCACTAAGCCACAGCTACCATGATTCCATGTGTATCTCCCTGGGCAGATGATGTCACCAATGTATTCCAGAACTTCATCTCTTCAGAGCCCTGCCCCAGTAGGGAAAGATAGGAAAACTGGGAAAGAATGGCCATGTCCAACGGAGAAGCAATTACAGAAGAGAAATCTTCCAACTTTTGCACCCCATAAAGAGTTTTGGTCTAAACTCCCAGAAGGGTAAATAGTTAATGTTCTGGGAAAGTGGTTGCTCAATTCCACTTTCATTAGAACCTGGAGAGAAAAGAGGGGAAAAAAGGAAACTAGGAAGCAGAAGGGGTGAAAGGAAGAGAAGGCTGGATCATAGGACAATATCAAGAAATATAAATATAGATAGACAATAAGAGAAATAATAGCCAAGCATATTTGTGATATTAGGAGAACTAATGCAGTTTCCAGTGGAAAGAATGAAGACACGTAACTCTGGTGGTGGGAAGGGGTGGAACTACACCCTTGTTATCTTATAATTTTATAAATCAATATTAAATTTCTAATAAAAATTTATAAATGTTTCCTCGGAATTCTTTGAAATAATATGTTTAGTTGGCTTCCTTTGGTCATTCCATAATGTAATGTAATTATAAGTAATATATTCATGGTATTAGAATGCAATTTACTATATACTAGTTTTCTGTACACAAAGAAATTATCTCTAATTCTAGTTATTAGAAATCTTCCCATGGATATCCATGTGAGATCATTTCTTCCATCTTGTATTATTTTTGAGTTTCATTTTAGATATAGCAAACCAGTTCCTTTTAATGTTATAAAGACACCTAGCTAGAAAAAAATGTGTCAACTACTCAATTAAAACCAGAATAATATGCTAATTTCATATTACTTTAACATTCACATAATTTGACTGTAAAGACAAATATTTGCTTGCAGATATCAAGATTTTATAATTAAATCATGTAACAAGGTTTATTTTTATGCAAATTATCTTCCTTGGGGTGAAACAAACATCTAAGAAATACAGATATTAGCCCATTTTGCATCAATAATATATTTTCTTAAAAGTTTTATATATTTTAATGAGACAGATACAGAGAAAGAGGTCATAGAACTGCTCAGCTCTGGTTTATGGTAGTGCTGGAGATTGAATTTGGGACAAAAAAGGTCTGGACATAACCATAACCTTTTACATAACAATTATGGTATTATCCCAATCCTATAAGTTCCTAAATTAGTTTCTTATATTAAATATATGGCATTACCGGTTAGTAAAGAAGAAAACTTGATGCTACTTTGTGTCTCTGTGTCTGAAAAATCAGAAAATAGGGGCTTGTAAGTGAACTTGATTGAAGTTAAGGAAAACCATTTTGGTTTTGGCTGAAATCAGGATTAGTAATTCACTAAAGTAAATGTATTAGTTTCCTTGGATCAATAACTTTAATGTTGAAAATATGGAACTGAACAAGGTAAATTATTTTGTAATTGAAATGTATTGCTATAAATATCTTATTTCTTAATAAAGGAAATAATGTTAATATGCACTAAGAGGATAAAAATTCATTTTTCTTATTTTATTGTATTGTATTTTATTTGTATTTATATTGTATTTTATTTGGCATCATGCTAGCATCTGGAACCTAGTGGCGGAGAAGAGAGTTAATATATAAAGCCAAACAAGTTGTTGACTAATCATGAACCTAAAGGCTGGAATAGTGCAGATGAAGAGTTGCGGGGGGGGGGGGGGTGGGTCTCTGTTTTGTAGATAGGTAGTAGGCCTATTTTGGTTATATCCCAAAGTGCCTTTGACTATACTAGTTTTCCTTCTATTGTCTTAGGGCTTATCAGGGCAATAAATAGTTATTGCTATAATCACATTATTTGGCAATTGCGTTAACTCTGAAATGTCCCATTGTTAGGATTTGCTGTATCATATACAACATCATCATAATGTATATCCTTTGACATTATTTTTATATAGCTGTGCTACCGGTTGCTTCTGTTCTCCCTGGTCTAAGCTTTTAAGAGAGTAAACATATCAAAGTATCAGCCTATGTTCTGTGTATTAAAAAATTTGAGACATTCAATCAATTTTCCCCTCTCATATTAATTAAATAGTGATTTATATGACTACAGATTAATAGGAGTGTAGATAATCACCATTTCCACCACCAAAAGACTGTGTCCCATCCCATCTCCTCCCTCCCCCACCCCCACTCCTGCCCCATGAAGCAGAACATCCACTCTCACCTTACACCTAGGGTTTTTACTTTGGTGCCCTACTCCACCTTCAGTCAAATTCTGCTTTTAGTTTCCTTTTCTATTATTCTTTCTCAACGTCAGTTTATGAGTGGGATCATCCCATACTCATCTTTATCTTTCTGACTTAGCTCACATAACATAATTCCTTCCAGCTCCATCCAAGATGGGTCAGAGAAGGTGAGTTAATTGTTCTTAATAGCTGCATAGTATTTCATTGTGTATATATACCACAGCTTTCTCAATCACTTATCTGTTTTGGGGCACCTGGGTTGCTTCCAGGTTTTAGCTATTACAGATTATGCTACTATAAACATAGGCATACACATATATGTGTATATATATATATATATGTATATATATCTGTATATATATCTGTATATATATAATTTCTATTGGAAATGGGGGAGGGGGCTACTATAAGGTCAGAATATTCTCCAAAGAAGAAATCTAAAGGCCAACAGACATGTGAAAAAAATCTTAAAAATCACTGATGATCAGAGAAATTCAAATAAAAACAAATGACAGAGAGAGGCTGTGGGGGTACAGGACTCTCCTACATTGTTTGTGAGATATAATCCCTGAGTAAAATAGTCTGGAGATTCATCAAAACTCTAGAAATAGACCTGCCTTATGACCCAGCAATCTCTTTTCTAGGGATTTACCAAGGGAAAACAAAAACACCTATTGAATTAACCTGTGCACGCCAATGTTTATAGAGCACAATATATAATAGCCCAAACTTGAACCCAGATGCCCAAAGACAGATTGTGGTAGATATACACAATGGTATACATGCAGCTGCTAAAAATGATGAGGTCACTTTATTTGCAAAAGCATAATCAGACCTCAAAGACATTATGTTGAGTGTGACAAGCCAAAAAGAGAAAGACCTATACCAAATGATCTAACTTATAGGTGGAACTTAAGAACAAACAGTAAGGGAAAACAGAAGGTGAAACTTGGACTGGGGGTGTTATACTGTGACAAATCAAAGGTCTCTGGGGAAGGAGGGGAAGAAACAGGATGAAGAGACTGGGATCCTGTTGTGTCTCCATCAATCAAGGGGAGATGAAAGGTTGTGCCTATCCAATTAAAAAAAAAAGTTTCTCAAAAAGTTTAGCACAGATTTTCTTCAAATGTTCTCAAACTAGTTTAAAAATATACTTATTATAACTTAATATTTTAAATTATCCCCAGCTGGGGCTGGGCCGTGGCGTAGCAGGTTAAACCCAAGGACCTGGGCAAGGATCCCATTTGAGAGCCCTGGATTCCCATCTGCTGGGGGGTCACTTCATAAGCAGGGAAGTAGGTCTGCAGGTGTCTCTCTTTCTCTCCCCTCTCTATCTCCCACTCCTCTCTCAATTTCTCTCTGTCCTATCCAATAAAAATATTAAATAAATGAAAAATGTCCAAATGGCCATCAGGCGTAGTAGGCTTGAAGTGCCAGCACCAAGCTCCAGAGATAACCCTGGAGACATAATTAATTAATTAAAATAATAATAAAATGTATATCCATATATATTCAGTTTATTTCATTTTTAAAAAATCCCTATGAAACATTGAAGTCTTCTTCTAGCATTTGCCCTTCTTCCGTAGCCAGTCAACAGCATCAGGTTGAGCCTGATGTAAAGTTTCAAGACCTCCTTTGAATCTGGAGAGGTGGCAGTCATTGACTATGTGGGTCACAGTCTGTCTGTAGCCGCAGGGGCAGTTCGGGTCGTCTCTGGCTCCCCAGCGATGGAACATAGCGGCGCACCGGCCATGGCCTGTTCGATAGCGATTGAGGAGGGCCCAATCATAACATGCTAGGTCAAAGCCGGGTTGACGCTTGCAGGGGTCTGTGATGAAGTGTTTGCTCTTTACCTCAGCTGACTGCCAGCTCTGTTTCCAAGAGTCTGGAACAGAGAAGTTCAGTGTAGGCGTAGGAGACCAGATTGGATGACGAGACATCAAGCGTTGAACAGGGTGGGCGAAGATATCCGTGTATATTGGCAGGTCCGGTCGAGCGTAGATGTGGGAAATGAACTTAGATGATGCTGCATCCTGACGAATGTCTGGCAGGGCGATGTTGCTAAGAACTGGCAGCCATGGAACCGGGGTGGAACGGATGGTTCCAGAAATTATCCTCATGGAGGAATATAATTTGGAATCAACCAAGTGGACATGGGGGCTACGGAACCATACTGGGGCACAGTATTCTGCAGTGGAATAGCATAATGCCAGAGATGATGATCGTAGTGTGGAAGCGCTTGCGCCCCATGAGGAGCTGGCCAGTCTTGCAATGATGTGATTCCTCGTGCCCACCTTTGCTGCAGTTTTTATGAGATGTTCGTGAAATGACAGAGTGCAATCAAGAGTAATGCCAACATAGACTGGCTGGGCTTCATGCCGGATTCTTGTATTGCCAAGCTGCACATTAAGCTCACATGAGGTCGAGGCATGGTGTAGATGGAAAACAGATGATACCGTTTTTGCAGTGCTAGGGATTAGTCACCATTTTTTACAGTAATCAGATACCAGAGACATGTCCTTCGTGAGTGTTTCCTCGAGGATGTCAAACTTGGATGCCTGAGTTGCACAGCAGATGTCATCGGCGTAGATGAACTTCCTTGAAGAAATTTCTGGAAGGTCATTGATGTAAATATTAAATAGCATAAAAGCCAGAACAGAGCCCTGGGGGAGGCCACTTGAGACAAGTCTCCATCTGCTAGACTTGTCACCCAGATGCGCCCCGAATCTCCTGTTTTGGAGAAGAAACGATATAGTGTTGGCCACCCATGGAGGCAGGCATCTTGAGATCTTGACTAGGAGACCACGGTGCCAGACCATGTCATAGACTGCTTTGAGATCAACAAAGACAGCACCGTCTTTAAATTCTTCTGGAATCCATTTTCAATGTAAGTTGAGAGGGCCAGGGCTTGTTTGCAGGTAGATCTTCCTGGGCGGAAACCAGCTTCTTTTTTTACATTGAAGTAAAACCAGCTTTTTTTTTTTACATTGAAGTAAAACTAATTTACACAAAGTTTCATAAAAGGAAGAAAATAAAGGACTTTAAAGAACTTACACTATTGGAGAGTATTATAAATCTGCGCATACATCTGTGGTATGCACCTTTTCTGAAACCAGGGTGAACACGGCCTATGAATATATTATTTATCTCATTTCATGGGGCCAAAAAGCTCTTTGTAAAGCTCTTGAGTCTCTTCAGGAGCTTGATAATGATAGCTGGAAGCCCTTTGAGGTAACTGTTCATTGCCTGAAAGGCAATGAAGAAAATGTTATTGGCCACTCTCCTTAAATAGTGTTGATCTATTACTCCTCTGCTGTATAAATTAGGGCTGAGAAAATACTGCACTAGTTCCAGACCTACATTTTAAAAGTAATGGCATCACTGCCTTGTTCACTGGGCTCTCTTTAAGTTACCTTATAAGCCCAACTTCTCTAACAGAGAGAGAGAGAGAGAGATAGAGAGAGAGAGAGATACTAAGACCTCCTAGTAACATATGCAGTGAGATAGGGGTTCAGCTACATGGAGCCTCAGGGCATCACTTCTATAGAACTGAGTGTGTGGAATTAAGCACCTTGAAATCTTCGTATAATGCCAGCTGTCAGGAAAGGAGAACCAACTGAGACAGCTGATGTTACATGAAGCAAAGTCAAGAATCATCCAAACCCTGAATTCTTAGAGAGAAGCTTAATGATTGCTTATACTATGACTATAGCTACTCCCCTTTTGAATATTTTGTTTTACAAGAATAGATTACCAGAGCAATCACCCAAACATATGGAATCACTGGTTGTTAAATATTAACTGTGAGTCCTCTAATAGTCTTATTTCCCTATTTTCCCAGTCTAGGTGCACTGTGATAATAGAACACAATAACTTTATACACGTATAGAAAGGCCTGTTCACTATATGTCAGAAAATTAAATTTAGTGTCAAAAACATATTTTCCCTAAAATACTGTCATATAATTATACTATAAGCTGGTCATTGTAGTATGAATGATATAGAATTTATATTTATTGCACCCCATGACTCATGTCATACAGAAATGTCTAACAGAAAAGAACAAGTCACACTCTGATGACATTAACAACCCCCAAATTTTAATTCCAGCTGAAAGACTAAAATGTCCATTGAAATTTAAATTTTAAATAAAGATGTAAAGCAAAAACCAGTATTTAAGATATTATCATAATGCTATGTGTTTGTGATTTTAGAATCATAGAAAATTATGAGAAAGGATAGCTTTGATTTTTCATGTTGGTAGATATTTATTTTAGTGATATATAGAGACATAACTAGTATTTAAAATAAATTTTATTTAAAGATTTATTGTATCTGAGGATTTTACTTAGTGGTAGAGTACAGGGTTTGCATACATGTGTTATGGCATGCAGCACATAGGCCAAAGTGATATGTTTGCTTTATTCTCTCTCTTTCCTCTCTCTCTCCTTCTCTCTCTCTCTCTCATTAACTCAATCAATAAATCATTTACCATAAAGAAAAATAGATTAACTAGGTTTAGATGAGGTCAAAAAGCTTTATTTTCAAGCCTATATGTTAAAGTTGTAGCACTAATGCTGTTCTTCCTAATATCTTTTAAAAATCAACCCGGGGGTAACCAGAAGATGGCGGACTGAGAAGCTGCTAGTGGCTTGAGCTCTGATCACATCTTCTGGAAATGAAATGAAAACAACATTGGAAGAAAGGAATGGCAGTATTAGGGAAACAACAGTTGAGACCCCCAAGGAAAATACTGATTTTCTTGAGGAAATTAAAGAACTGAAATCAGAAATAGCTGTAATGACGAAAGAAGCTGAGGCAAGGGAAAGCAGACTAACAGAAGCAGAAAACAGAATTAGTCAGACAGAGGATGAGTTAGAGAAAACTAAGAAAGAGGTGAAAGAGCTTAAAAAGAGATTGAGAGACGCTGAAAACAACAACAGAGACATATGGGATGATATCAAAAGAAGTAACATTCGTATAATTGGCCTGACAGAGGAAGAAAGAGAGGAAGGGGAAGCAAACATTCTAGAGGAAATAATAGAAGAAAACTTCCCAGACCGGAATAACAGAAAGGACATCAAGATTCAAGAGGCCCAGAGAGTACCAAACAGAATCAACCCAGACCTGAAGACACCAAGACACATCATAGTCACAATGAGAAGAAGTAAGGATAAAGAAAGGATCCTAAAGGCTTCAAGAGAGAAACAAAAAGGCACATACAAGGGAAAACCCATAAGATTATCTTCAGACTTCTCCACTCAAACTCTAAAAGCCAGAAGGGAGTGGCAAGATATCTATCAAGCCCTGAATGAAAAAGGGTTTCAACCAAGGATAATATATCCTGCTAGACTTTCATTCAAACTAGATGGAGGGATCAAAACCTTCTTAGATAAACAACAGTTAAAGGAGGCAACCATCACCAAGCTGGCCCTGAAAAAGACTCTGAAAGACCTCTTATAAATAAGAACATCACTATAATACTTGCAATATATCAGAGCAATTTTTTTTAGAACAATGGCACTAAAATACATTAAATCCATAATATCAATAAATGTCAATGGCTTAAACTCACCCATCAAAAGGCACATAATAGGGGGATGGATCAGAAAACATAATACAACCATATGCTGCTTGCAAGAATCCCATCTATCACAACGAGATAAACACAGACTTAAAGTGAAAGGATGGAAAACAATCATACAGGCTAACGGACCACAAAAAAGGGCAGGAACAGCCATTCTCATCTCAGACACGATAGATTTTAAATTAAATAAAGTACAAAAAGATAGGCAAGGACATAACATAATGATTAGAGGATCAATCAGCCAAGAAGACTTAACAATTATTAACATCTATGCACCCAATGAGGGACCATCTAAATAAATTAAGCACCTACTGAAAGAATTTCAAAAATACATCAATAGTAATGCAATAATAGTGGGAGACTTCAATACCCCACTCTCACACTTAGACAGATCAACAAAGCAGAGTACCAACAAAGATATAAGAGATTTGAATGAAGAGATCGACAGACTAGAACTCTTGGACATTTTCAGACTCCTCCACCCCAAAAAACTGGAATACACCTTCTTTTCAAATCCACATAACACATACTCAAGGATAGACCACATGTTAGGCCACAAAGACAGCATCAGTAAATTCAAGATCATTGAAATCATCCCAAGTATCTTCTCAGACCTCAGTGGAGTAAAACTAACATTTAACAATAAACAGAAAACTATTAAAAGTCACAGAATTTGGAAACTAAATGACATGCTCCTTAAAAAACACTGGGTCAGAGACTCACTCAAGCAGGAAATTCTAATTTTCCTGGAAACAAATGAAAATGAAGACACAACCTATCAAAATATTTGGGACACAGCTAAAGCAGTACTGAGAGGGAAACTTATAGCCATACAATCACATATTAAACACCAAGAAGAAGCTCAAATGAATGACCTTACTGCACACCTCAAGGACTTAGAGGAAGAGGAATAAAGGAACCCTAAAGCAATCAGAAGGACAGAAATCACTAAAGTTAGAGCAGAAATAACAACATCGAAAATAAAAGAACCATACAAAAGATCAATCAAGCCAAATGTTGGTTCTTTGAAAGATTAAATACAATTGACAACCCCTAGCCAGACTCACCAAACAAAAAAGAGAGAAGACTCAAATTAATAGAATTGTAAATGATGCAGGAGATATCACAACTGACGCCACAGAAATCCAGAGAATCCTGCGAAACTTCTATAAAGAACTATATGCCACCAAGCTAGAGAATCTGGAAGAAATGGAACAAATCCTAGAATCATATGCTCTTCCAAAACTGAACCAAGAAGAATTACAAAATCTAAATGCACCAATCACAGACAAAGAAATTGAAACCGTTATTAAGAATCTCCCCAACAACAAAAGTCCTGGACCAGATGGCTTCACAAACGAATTCTACAAAACTTTCAGGAAACAGTTAGCACCCATAATTCTTAAGCTATTCCATAAGATTGAAGAAACAGGAATACTCCCTTCCACCTTCTATGAACCCAACATCTACCTGATACCAAAAGCTGATAGGGACAGAAAAAAAAAAAAAAGGAAAACTAGAGACCAATATCTCTGATGAACATAGATGCCAAAATATTAAACAAGATCTTGGCCAACCAGATACAGCAACATATCAAAAAGATTGTTCATCAAGACCAAGTGGGATTCATCCCAGGAATGCAAGGCTGGTTCAACATCCGTAAGTCAATCAATGTCATTCACCACATCAATAAAAGCAAAGCCCAAAACCACATGATTATCTCAATAGATGCAGAGAAAGCCTTTGACAAAATCCAATACCCGTTCATGCTCAAAACTCTACAAAAAAATGGGAATAGATGGGAAATTCCTCAAGATAGTGGAGTCTATATATAGCCAACCTACAGCCAACATCATACTCATGGACAGAAGCTGAAAGCATTCCCCCTCAGATCGGGGACTAGACAGGGCTGTCCACTTTCACCATTACTCTTCAACATAGTATTGGAAGTTCTTGCCATAGCAATCAGGCAAGAGGAAGAAATCAAAGGAATACAGATTGGAAGTGAAGAAGTCAAGCTCTCACTATTTGCAGATGATATGATAGTATACATAGAAAGACCTAAAGAATCCAGTAGAAAATTACTGTAAGTTAATAGGCAATATAGCAAGGTATCAGGCTACAAAGTCTATGTACAAAAATCAGTGGCATTTCTTTATGCAAACACTAAATCTGAAGAAGAAGACATCCAGAAACCACTCCCATTTACTGTTTCAGCAAAATCAATCAAATACCTAGGAATAAAGTTGACCAAAGAAATGAAAGACTTATATACTGAAAACTATGAGTTGCTACTCAAGGAAATAGAAACTGATACCAAGAAATGGATAGATCCCATGCTCATGGATTGGAAGCATAAATATCATCAAAATGAATATTCTCCCCAGAGCCATATACAAATTTAATGCAATACCCATCAAAGTTCCACCAAGCTTCTTTAAGAGAATAGAAAAAACACTACAATCATTTATCTGGAACCTGAAAACACCTAGAATTGCCATAACCATTTTGAGAAAAAGAAACAGAAATGGAGACATCACACTCCCAGACCTTAAACTATATTATAAAGCCAAAATCATCATAAAAAAAAATGGTACTGGAACAAAAATAGGCACACAGACCAGTGGAACAGAATTGAAAGCCCAGAAATAAATCCCAACACCTATGGGCATCTAATCTTTGATAAGGGGGCCCAAAGGATTAAATGGTAAAAGGAGGCTCTCTTCAATAAATGGTGCTGGGAAAACTGGCTTGTAACATGCAGAAGAATGAAATTGAACCACTTTATCTCACCAGAAACAAAAATCAACTCCAAATGGATCAAGGACATGGATGTCAGAACAGAAACAATCAAATACTTAGAGGAAAACATTGGTAAAACAGTTTCCCACCTACACCTCAAGGACATCTTTGATGAATAAAACCCAATTGCAAGGAAGACTAAAGCAGAAACAAACCAATGGGACTACATCAAATTGAAAAGCTTCTGCACTTCCAAAGAAACTATTAAAGAAACAGAAAGAGCCCTCACAAAATGGGAGAAGATCTTCACATGCCAGACATCAGACAAGAAACTAATCACCAAAATATATAAAGAGCTCAGCAAACTTAGCACCAAAAAAGCAAATGACCCCATCCAAAAATAGGCAGAGGATATGAACAAAACATTCACCTCAGAGGAGGTCCAAAAGGCTAACAAACATATTAAAAACTGCTCTAGGTCACTGATTGTCAGAGAAATGCAAATTAAGACAACACTAAGATACCACCTCACTCCTGTAAGAATGGCATACATCAAAAAGGACAGCAGCAACAAATGCTGGAGAGGATGTGGGGACAGAGGAACCCTTTTACATTGCTGGTGGGAATATAAATTGGTCCAGCCTCTGTGGAGAGCAGACTGGAAAGCTCTCAGAAGGCTAGACATGGACCTTCCATATGATCCAGTAATTCCTCTCCTGGGGTTATACCCCAAGGACTCCATAACACCCAACCAAAAAGAGGTGTGTACTCCTATGTTCATAGCAGCACAATTCATAATAGCTAAAACCTGGAAGCAACCCAGGTGCCCAACAACAGATGAGTGGCTGAGAAAGCTGTGGTATATACACAATGGAATACTATGCAGCTATCAAGAACAATGAACCCACCTTCTCTGACCCATCTTGGACAGAGCTAGAAGGAATTATGTTAAGTGAACTAAGTCAGAAAGATAAAGATGAGTATGGGATGATCCCACTCATCAACAGAAGCTGACTAAGAAGATCTGAAAGGGAAACTAAAAGCAGGACCTGACCAAATTGTAAGTAGGGCACCAAAGTAAAAACCCTGTGGTGAGGGGTAGACATGCAGCTTCCTGGGCCAGTGGGGGGTGGGAGTGGGTGGGAGGGATAGGTCACAGTATTTTGGTGGTGGGAATGGTGTTTATGTGCACTCCTAGCAAAATGTAGACATATAAATCAGTAGTTAATTAATATGAGAGGGGGAAAATCAATTGTATGTCTCAAAGTTTCTCAAAAGACAAACTGAATCTTTTTATTATATAGGCTGTGTATTTGATATGCGGACTCTCTCAAAAGCCTAGACCAAGTAGATCAGAAGCATCCAATAGCACAGCTATATATAAGATACTGGATACTGTACAGCAAACCATAACAAAAGGACTTCTCAAAGTTAACCCAATTACAAAATAATGTGATGATAACATTAAGTATCGATTGTCTTTTTGAACCCTAAGATAGCAGGAACCTCACATCTCCTCTATAGAGCCCTTACTTCCCCCAGTCCTGGGACCCTTGGATAGGGCCCACTTTCCCGTATGCGTCTCCCAGTCCATACCAAATAATATTGCAATCCATACCAAATAATATTGCATCGGCTGATCACAACCTAATCAACACAACGATTTCCACCTCAACATGCTTCACCTCAGACTGTGTCCAGAGACTTCACGTGTGGAATGACAACCCTTCAGCTTCATTACTCAGGTGAGACCTTTCCTTTTATAGTACACTCTAATTTCATCTCATGTGGTTCACTTTCTAACAAAGTCCCATAACCTAGATATACACCAGTTTCTGTGAGAGAGAGCTTATGTTCACACGTATCCATAAACTACTGCAAAATATATATCTGAACAATTTGCTCAGCAATTTATTTTAACAATTTGTTTGGCTTTGTATGTTAACTCTCTTTTCAATCATCAGGTCCCAGATATCACCAGTATGCTGGCTAGGCTTCTCTGGATTGAAGACCCCACCAATGTGTCCTAGAGCTCAGCTTCCCCAGAGACACACCCTACTAGGGAGAGAGGCAGACTGGGAGTATGGACTGACCAGTCAATGCCTGTGTTCAGCGGGGAAGCAATTACAGAAGCCAGACCTTCTACCTTCTGCAACCCTCAATGACCCTTGGTCCATGCTCCCAGAGGGATAGAGAATGGGAAAGCTATCAGGGGAGGGGGTGGGTTATGGAGATTGTGTGGTGGGAATTGTGTGGAGTTGTACCCCTCCTACCTTATGGTTTTGTTAATTAATCCTTTCTTAAATTAAAAAAAGAAAAAAACAAAAAAAAAATCAGCCTGAACTTTCAAGTAAAAATTTTCATAAAATCCAGTTATAGCTAATTTTTTTTATTTTTTTGCTATTTGAGTAGTTTCTTTTTAATTTTTAATTATCTTTATTTTTTCATTGGATAGAGACAGCCAGAAATTGAGAAGAGATAATAGATAGATTATAGATAGATAGGTAGATAGAGATATAGAGATATAGAGATATAGATAGATAGATAGATAGATAGATAGATAGATAGATAGATAGATGATAAAGACCTGCATCCCTGCTTCACCACTCATGAAGCTTTCCCCCTGCATGTGGGTACCAGGGTCTTAAACCCAAGTCATTGTGCACTCCAACACATGCACTCAACCAGGGATGCCACCACTGAGCCCTTAGTAGTTTCTATGCCATAAATCTTCTTCAATGCACAAACTAAAAGCTAATATTCTATAATGAGCATTACAACAGTATGTTGTCTGGGGGGTGGGGGAGTTAAGTTACAAGCTCTATATAAATCAGACAAACTGAAATAGCACCATCAACCATGCTGGAATGATTTTAATATACCTGAAATAGCCTTTATGTCTTTCTCATTACACCGTGTCACAAGCCCTAATACAAAATTTTCTACCGTATAATAAAGACATGCTTCCAAAAACTCAAGGCTCTTTCCAGGCAGAGCGAATTTAAGTCATGTATCAAAAATGCAATTTAATTCTTTATTAATTGTACTTGGTAGGATAAAAAATGACAATTACTTTTGACATGGTATGTTACTATTACCGTATGTGTCTTAAAGTTGATCATAGAGGTACAATTACATCTTTACTTTTGAAAGAAATATGAGCCAGTTTTCTCTCTTCTGCAGAGATAATCATGTTTAATGTTTAGTTTTATATTTTTGGCCTCAGTTTTAAAATGCCCCCTAGGATGTGCCATTCACACTGAATCCAATATGTATAATCTCCTCTGAGGTTTAGACTTAAAAGTCCTAGCTTTAAACAGAATATATTAGAGGTCATAACTCAAAGAGATGATCAGGTAAAATACACAATCAAAAATATGTATATATCTTCTGAAATGAAACTAACTGCCATGAATTAGACAAGTGGGGTTATTTTTTATATGAAAGTCCAGGAATCTCATACCTTATGGAGACTCCAGATTTAAGATAATATCCTGTCTCGCATGAGAAGACAAGGAGAGCAATCTAAGTATAGACTGTAGAAAGTTCTCAAAACCTTTAGGCCAAACCAAGACAAGCATCTTTTTCCAACTCAAAGAACCTGATTGGTGGGCTTCCTGTCAAGCAGTTAATGCTGAGCAGGAAGTAGTCAAACATTAGAGATATTAGGTAGGCACTTAGTTCTCAGATATAATAAGTTCTATGTGATATTTAATATCCTTAAAATCACACACATAGGAAGATTTGAAGAAAAGACTTACAATTTTCTCTAACATTCTCTTATCTCAGTATATCTAGGGTACAGAAGGATAGCTCAATACTAAAGAAAAAATTGGAACATTTTTTAGAGAATAATAAAAAGGTAGCACACCTGGTTAAGCACAGGTGTTATAGTGCACAAGATCCCAGGTTTGAGCCCCGGGTTCCCACTTGCAGGGGAAAGCTTTGAAAGTGAAGTACAGCTACAGGGCTGCAGGTTTCTCTCTCTCTCTCTTTCTTTCTCTCTTTCTCCCTTACCTCTGGTTGTCTCTATTCAATAATAAAAATAATTAAACACACACACACACAAGAAAATGATACTTTTTAAAAAAAAGAAATAACAATTATAAAATATTCATATCAATGAGATGATTTCACAATTCTGATATTCATTAGTCTATACAATAAAATAGCAACCTGGTCTGCACTATTAAAAAAAAAAGAAGAAGAAGAGTCGGGAGATAGTGCAGGGGGTTAAGCTCAGGTGGTGGTAAGCGCAGGTGGGGTTAAGCGCAGGTGGCCTGAAGAGCAAGCACCCACATAAGGATCCTGGTTCAAGCCCCTGACTTTCCACTCGCTGGGGGGGTCGCATTACAAGCAGTGAAGCAGGTCTGCATGTGTTTTTCTCACCCAGCTCCCTTCTTCCCCTCCTCTCTCTATTCCTCTCTGTCCTACCCATCAACAACAACAATAATGACTACAGCAATAAAACAACAAGGGCAACAAAAGGGAATAAATAAACAAATATTTGAAAGAAAGAAAGAAAGAAAGAAAGAAAGAAAGAAAGAAAGAAAGAAAGAAAGAAAGAAAGAGAGAGAGAGAGAGGAGCCAGGCAGTGGCGCACCTGGTTGAGCACACACATTACAGTGCACAAGGATGCAGGTTCAAGCTCCTGGTCCCCACCTGTGGGGGGAAAGCTTCACAAGTAGAAAAGCAAGGTTGTAGGTGTCTGTGTGTATGTCTCTTTCTGTCTCCCTTTCCCTTGCAATATATTTCTCTACATATCCAATAATAAATAAATAAAATTTAAATAGAGAAAGAAATTTTAAGGCAACTGAATCTTCTGTCTCTGTGTCCCTTTAGCCAAACTCTTCCTCTATTAGACAGCAGCTGTTCTTGGCAAGGCAAGATGTGTACTTCACCTTTCTATAAAAACAGTGGAGATAGCACAGCTTCTGGTGTGCAGTAAAGTCACCATCCACTTGGAATAGTTCTTGTTTCTTTTTTGCTTTTTTTGACTGTGTTTAAGAAATTGGTATTGCTAACTTCTGATCTTCTGTTTACTTGTTCTATCAACAAGGAATAAATGATCCCTTCTTTAAATGTGCCTATAAATTCATTTATTTCAAGTTTTTTTTTATCATAGCATTTGAAGCTCTGTTATTTGTGCTTCAAAGGATTGAGTTGTCATGGCTCTGACAAATTGATCCTTGTTACCATGACAAAACAACCCTCTTTGCATCATTAGGGCCTTTTGTGAAGCATGCATTGAGTTTCTAAATTAGAACACTTCAGCTACCTCATGATTAATGTCTGTGTGGTCCCTTTATTTCCAGGTTTTAACCTTTGTGTATTTTCATAATTTATATTAGTTATTTTCTTTTTTTGTAGACAGTCACAATAGTTTTTCTTTTTAACAGATAAAATGGATGTTAATTGGAATGTTGCGGTCATTGGTATTTAAGTTACTATATGGCTACTTTAACTGTATAAATTAGCTATATTTTATTATACTCTTAACATTTTTGTTGTTTCCTATTTCTCTGGTATTTGTGCTGAATTTGAATAGTTTTAAATACCTCTTTCTGAGGCCAGGTGGTGGTGCACTTGGTAAAGCAGGTGTGTTACAATGTACAAGAATCTAGGTTCAATCTTGTGGTCTGCACTGGCAGAGAGAAAATTTCAGGGATGGTAAAACATTTTGCAGTTGTCTATCTCTTTCTAATTTACCTTCCCCTTCTTGATTTTTCTCATTCTCTATTCAGTGAATGAAAGAGTTATCCAAATAATAAAAAGATGGGAACAGGGTGGTGGTGCACATAGTAGGAAGCACAAGGTCCCACCCAAAGATTCAGGTTCCAGCCCTCTCTCTCTGCCTGCAGAGGGGGACACTTCACAACCAGTGATCAGGTACGTGTCTACCTTCTCTCCCTATCTCCCCTGCCCTGTCTATCCTAGCCAATAAAATGGGAAAAATGGGGACCAGGAACATTGGGTTCATAGTGCCAGGCACTGGGCTCCAGCAATAATCCTGGAGGTAAATAAATAATAAAGAGTGAAAAGATAAAAGTCTTTCATTCCTCCTGAGAATCAATTATCTCAGTGCTATTCAGCATTTTTTATCATACTGTATGTACAGTCCATCTTATGTCTGTGTATTTTTATTTTCAGTAACAGATTCAAGAAGAATGATTCTGGCATGCATTTTCTGAATAGATTTCTATTTCTTTATCTGCTCAAAACAGATAAAGAACAGGCCATGGCCGGTGTGCCGCTATGTTCCATCGCTGGGGAGCCAGAGACGACCCGAACTGCCCCTGCAGCTACAGACAGACTATGACCCACATAGTCAACGACTGCCCCCTCTCCAGATTCAAAGGAGGTCTCGAAACTTTACATCAGGCTCAACCTGACGCTGTTGACTGGCTACGGAAGAAGGGCAAACGCTAGAAGAAGAATCTGCTCAAAATACTAATTTCTGTCTAACTTTGAAATACTACAATGTTATTAATGCTTTATATTTGTTTCAGTGTTCAGAAAAATCTCTGTGGGAGAAAGAAAAGTGTTTTAAGTCCTCTTTCATTATTTTGGTAATGATGGTCTGGTGGTACTTGCTTTATATTTATTATAATTGTGATATAAATTTTATACATATATATAATATTCTGTGTGTGATAGAATAGTAATTCTGGTTTTTAAGACTTCATGAACCATAGTCATTGACCATTTTGTGGTATGAACATATTTAATAAATAATACTAATAATTTTAAGACATAGTTATTAAACAAAGTAAATAAAGCTTTAGTATTAAATAAAAGATTTGTTTTAAAACTCCATTAACATAAACAAAATTATCCTGTTGTAATACAAAACTTTGATTGAACTTGATAACTAGGAGGGAGCATGAATGGAATCACTATGTTACTAATAATATCTTTTTTACATATATGCTGTTTGCATGAGTGCATAGTTTTGCACAAATTTGTGTCACACACTTCAAATATGTAAATTAAAAAAATAGCTGTATATGGGTGTATGTCTTGTGTTGAATTTCTGTAAATATTTAATAGTCATATAATACACATCGCCTGCTGGTGGCTCATTCTCTATCCAAAAGAAAGTGAAAATGTAGCTGCTGGAAACAGTGAAGTGGTTCAAGCACAAAGCCCCAGTAATAACCTTGGTGACAAAAAAGTAAAATAAATGAATAATCATATATGATACCATACATATTACTAAAGGAAAAATAAATTCAAATGCAACATATTTTTATGGGAATAGAAGGAAAGTATACTATAGGAAGTATAGCTATAAACACCAGAAAATATTTTGGAAAATATTACATTAAATTGCAGTTATTGGGCTGGGAAAATAGCATAATGGTTTTGCAAATTACAGTTATTAATGTAATCTAATAGTAGAAAATTTAATATAAACTGAAACTCATTAAGGGCTTCAAAATAAAAAAATGTGGACAATGAGATGTTAAGACAAGCTTTTAAGTGTTCCAAACATTTAAATACATTTTATAAATTATGTTGAAGGAACTACTAAAATATTGATGACAGAAAGCTAGAACAATCTATGACATTTATAAATGATTAGTTTATTCTGAGATGTCATTTCGAGTTGGTAAATGATGGTTATATGTTTAAAAAGTATAGAAAAGAACATAAAACTTAAACAAAATATTATCTTTATTACTAGAGTTAATGAAATGTTCCTTCTAATACATTCAGTATTCCAGTATTTTATAAATTGGATTATTAGTGTGTTCAGAGAGAGAAATTTTTGAAAAAATTTATTTATAAAATGGGAATATTGACGGGGTTGGGTGGTGGCACACCTAATTGAGTGTACAGGTTACACTGCACAAGGACCCAGGCTCAAGCCCTCAGTCCCCACCTGCAGAAGGAAAGCTTCACAAGTGTCACAGGGCTGCGGGTGTCTCTGTCTCTCTCATTTTCTATCTCTCCTTCCTCTCAATTTCTAGCTGTTTTTATCCAATAAATAAATAAAGATAAGGAAAAAAACTTTAAAAAATAAAAGGAAACGTTGACAAGACCATAGGATAAGAGTGGTACAATTCCACACAGTTCCCACCACCAGAACTCCATATCCCATCCCCTCCCCTGATAGCTTTCCTATTCTTTATCCCTCACGGAGTATGGACCCAGGGTTATTATATGGTGCAGAAGGTGGAAGGTCTGGCTTCTGTAATTGCTTCTCCACTGAACATGGGCATTAGCAGGTCGATCCACACTCCCAGTCTGTCTCTCTCTTTCCCTGGGGTATGAGGCTTTGGGGAAGCAGGGCTCCAGGACACACTAGTGGGGTCGTCTGTCCAAGGAAATTCGGTTGTCATCTGTAACTTGGTGGCAGAGTAATGAAGTTGAAGGGTTGACATTCTATGCCTGATTTCTCTGGACACAGTCCGAAGTGTGCATGACGAGGTGGTTCTGGTTGCATTGATTAGGTTGGAATCAGCAGATGCAGTATCAATTGGTATGGACTGAATGAAACATGCAGGAAAGTGAGCTCCATACTAGACAGAGAGAATTTTAACTGTTTTGATAGTCTACTGTAGTCAATTTTTTCCTATATAGAAACATTTTCTTTTTTAAAAAATATTTTTATTTATTTATATTGGATAAAGAAGAGATAAATTGAGAGGGGAGGGAGAGCTAGAGAGGGAATGAGAAAAGAGCAACACCTACAGCCCTTTTTTACCATACATGAAGCTTTCCCCTTGCAGGTGGGGACCAGGGGCTTGAACATGAGTACACACACACTGTAATGTGTTTGTTTAACCATGTGTGCCACTGTCTGTCCCCTGATAAATTTTATATAATAGAAATATTTACCCTACAGTGACAAAATATGCCACTACTAATTTGTAGTGTTTTTATGCACCTGTAAAACTAACATATATAATTATAAATCATGCTACAATTTTGGAATTAATTTCTGTCACATCATTATTCGTAATTATAATATGAATGTTTTGCAGAAGAATGAAACAGGACTATCTCATGGTGCTCTTGACAAAAATCAATTCAAAATGGGTAAAAGATATAGATGGTAGACCATAAACTATACAGTAAATAGAAATCATCATCAGAAAACATCTGCTATTGAAATATATTTTGAGACTAATGCTTAATAGCAAGGATAACAAAAGCAGAAAGGAAAAAAAAGGAGGGAGAGGGACTACAACCAACTGAAAGCTGTTCACAGCAAAAAAAAAAAAAAAAAAAAAAAGAGACACCCTACTGAATGAGTGAAGATCAAAGGACTAATAATAAAAATATGTTAATACTCACAAAAATCAGTAGCAACCAAAAGCAACCATCCCTGCTGATATTGATGTGAAGATCTAAGCAATCTCTTTATTAAAGAAATTCAGATAGCCACCAAGCAGATAAGAAACGCTCAAAATCACTGATGATTAGAGGGCTGTAAATCAAAAGGAGATACCCACCTTCTTCCTGTGAGAATGCTAGGCATCAAGGAAAGAATAGCAAATGCTAACAAGAATGTGGAAAAAGTGGTGTATTGCACCAAAGTAAAAGACTCTGGAGTTGGTGGGGTGGGGGAAGAGTACAGGTCCAAAAAGATGACAGAAGACCTAGCGGGGGTTGTATTGTTATGTGGAAAACTGAAAAATGTTATGCATGTACAAACTATTGTATTTATTGTCAAATGTAAAACATAAATCCCCCAACAAAGAAATAAAAAAAAGAAACAAAGAATGTAGAGAAAGAATGTAAATTGGGTCAATCCCTGTGGAAAATAGATATGCTGGGCCTAGACCTCTAACAGATCCCTCTCTTCACTGTCACTGGTCATCTCCATCAGGAACAACATAGTAGATTATCTTGTGTGCCTCTACAGGACCTTGCCCTCAATGTGGATCAACACTGTAGGGACTGCCCCATTCTCTGAAGGGAGGTTGGGCTAACATACTCTGCCACTTGAGACTGGTAGTAAGTGCAGCCTGGAATGTTCCTAGCTATGACCACAGAATGTGGGCTCAGACCTACAGGGATATAGAGGTTACATAGGCTCCTATGCTGAATATGGGCCCCAGATCAAATTGTTGGGGTTTAGATTTAATATTTATATACATTCCACTTATTTGAGAACTACTCTCTTCCCAGACCTAGCTCTTTAGTCCTTTATCCAACTATGACACCATGTCATAAGACAATACCTTTGGTCCACTTGCATGTTAGCTGTTGGGCTCAGGCAAAAATTAGTAAAGTCATTGGACCCTTGAAATATAGTTAAAATATATTTCCAAGCTTTTTCCAAAATGGAGACCCCAAATTTGATCTGCTATATTCTTACCTTCAGGTTCCTGACAAATAACTTGTTCTGCTTTTTATCTTAATGCTTTTTCAGCCACCAAGTTGCAGATGCTACCATGATGCCAACCTGGCTTCCCTGGACAGATGACCTTACTAATGTGTCCTAGAACCCCACCTCTCTAGATCCCTACCCCACTAGAGAAAGATAGGGACAGGCTGGGAGAATGGATTGACCTGCCAATACCTATGTCCAGCACAGAAGCAATTACAGAAGCCAGACCTTCTATCTTCTGCACCTTATAATGATCCTGAGTCCATAGTCCCAGAGAGATAAAGAATAGAAAACCTTCCAATAGAGGGGATGGGATACAGAACTCTGGTGGTGGGAATTGTGTAGAACTGTACGCTTCTTAGTCTAAAAGACACACACACACAAAAAAAAACTGACCTCTGAAATCATCCAACAATTTCTCCCATTGTTATTAATCCAAAGAACACACAAAAAAGTAGTTATCCAAAGCTATTTGCAATAGTCCAAAATTTTAAGCAACCCAAGTTAAAGTTAAGGAATTTTTTGTATTGTACACAATAGAATAATACTCTACTGTAAGAATTAATGAGATTTTTTCTTCTGTTACAACATGAATGGTACTGAGGAGTATCATATTGAGTGAGATAAGCCAGAAGAAGAAGGATGCGTACCAAATAATGTCACTCACAGATGGGACCTGAGGGCATAAAAAAGGGAGATATAAAGGTGGAGGTGGAGGACAGGGGTTTGCAAAGTGAGGCTGGAAGTCCAGTGCCTTGAGATGGAAGGGGATGATGCTTTGTTAGAGGAGGAGGCAAGATGACACCGATCCTGTGGAGGTGTGGGACTCTGACAAGAGGTCTGTGACTCATCACTTTCTCAGAAATTTATTAATCTTTTGTATATATAAAATTAGAATATATGAGATACTACTTTTAGCAATATGTTTCTGTCAGTATTTTCATCCAACACTATTCACACTTTTAACTTCAAAAAGAGTATTTAAGTATACAACTATCAATTCCCAAAGTAAATTATATTATCTTAGGCTGTTACTTCTTAGTATTTACACTGAGCATTCTAATCAATCTTACATGCTTACAAATGCAGTTGTTTACTCACTAAGTACTATCATTACCAGTTCTATCTATTTTTGTCCCAAATTTTTGTCTATCATCTTTTAAAATTTTTTATTTTTTAATAAAAAATTTTTAATTTTTAATAATTTTTAAAATTTTAATAATTTTTATTTTTCTGTGTATCCATATTTTTCAGATTTTTATTAATAATTTAATAATGATTAAAATCCTAGCCAACTGGTTATATCATCTTTCATTTTTTCAATAGTAAAGAAGTATTCCATGAGTATATATCCATTAACTTTATTTTTTTAATATTTATTTATTCACTTTTTGTTGCCTTTGTTGTTTTATTGTTGTAGTTAATATTATTGATGTTATTGTTGTTGGATAGGACAGACAGAAATGGAGAGAAGAGGGAAGACTGAGAGGGAAAGAAAGAGACACCTGCAGACCTGCCTCCCCATTTGTGAAGCAACACACCTGCAGGTGGGGAGCCAGGGGCTGGAACAGGGATCCTTAATGCTGGTCCTTGTGCTTTGTGCCACATGCGGTTAACCCGCTGCCCGACTCCCTATTTTTTTTTTTTAATTACCACCAGGGTTATCACTGGGACTCAGTAATGGCATTGAAAATCCACGGCTCCTAGAAGCCATTTTTTTCTTTCTAATTTTATATTTGATAGGACAGAAAGAAATTCACAGGGGAGTAAAGAGTAAAGAGAAATCAACACCTGCAGACCTGCTTCACTATTCATGAAGTGCCCCCCCTGCAAGTAGGGGAGCAGGGTCTCAAACCCAGGTCCTTGCACATGGTAATATGTGCCTCACTTCCATATCCCATATCCCATAATTTATCCATTCATTTGTTCTCATTTAGGTTGATTCTATTCTTTACTATTTATACAGCTTTTTCTTTTAAAACTAAAATTAATTTATTTATTTTATTGCCACCAGAATTTTTTGCTGGAGCTCAGTGCCTGCATAATGAGCTCTCCCAATGGCCATTTTTTCTTTGTGTTAATAGATACAAAAATTGGGGCCAGGTGTTAAGTGGAACTGGTTGAGCACATGTTATAATGTGCAAGGAACCAGGTTCGAGACTTCCGTTCCCGCCTGTAGGGGGAAAGCTTCACAAGTGGTGTAGCAGTGCTTCAGGTGTCTCTGTCTCTATCCCTCTATCATCACCTTCTTTCTTGATTTCTGGCTATCCCTATCAAATAAATAAAGACAATTAATAAAAATAGATACAGAAATTGAGATGGGAGAGTTAGATACAGAGGGAGAAAGACACCTGTTGCACTTACTCACCACTCATGAAGCGTCCCCCCTACAAGTAGAGACTTGCGACTTGAACCCAGTTCTTTGCACATAGTAACATCTGAACTCTACCATGCGTTTCACTTACACCTCCCAGCCCCATTCAGCTTCTCCTAATGTTAATAATTCATGTAATTACTATGCATTTAACAAGAAAGTAATGTTGACACACTACCATTAACTACATTGCAAACTTCATTTAGCTGTCACACTTTTCACTGATACTAACTTTATTCTACATTTCAGTAGTCTTTGTGGAACTTGAGTTGTTTGCAGTTTTCTGTATCTTCCATAATTTTCTTTACTGAATTTTGGTAACTAGGAATTTTGTCTTCTCTGCTCTAATTGTATTTCAATGAATAAAAATAAATGATTTTTCCCTCTACATGAGAGTTAAATCTTAAGGTTAAATCTCACATATTTTCATAACTTTGAACAAAATGTCAAACTTCTTGATTTTGATTCAGTTTATTGTAATGTTGCCTCTTCTTCTCACTCTTGTCTTTTAATGTCCTTACCTTCAATTTCAATAGCTGTATTTAGCCTAAGTTTTCTATATTGATTTGCATTATGACTATATTTTTTGGTTTTTATAGTATTTGCTTCAAGCAAATCTGAAAGAAAGTAAATGATAACCAATAAGTATAAATAGGAATGGAGTAACAGCAAAACACTAGATAATAAGGAGTTGGGAAAAAGTTATAAGGGAAAAACAACAATACCATTCAAGGAATATCTATTCTCAACCATATAAGAAAGCTGAGTAGTTGAATTTATGGATTAAATAACACCATAGTTTTCAAATTTATATATAGAGATGACATATTCATAACAAACAGATAGAAGGTTTTTATCTTCTTTTAATTCACTTAATTTTATGACATATTCTCTGTTATAAAAACTGTATTTCCTCTTTTACAGGTAGTATAAGTGATATCTTTAACAACATGAGTAAACAAGTTCAAACATTTCAATATGTAAAATTAATATAAAACCCTTTTAACTGGAGGAGTTAATGCTTTACAATTACAATGCAGTCATTGTACATGAATATAACTTCTTTTAAAATTTTTATTAGTGATTTAACATTGATTAACAAGATTGTAGGATAACAGGGGTATAATTCCAAAGTTCCCAACAGCAGAGTTTCCTGTACCATCGCCTCCACTGAAAACTTCCCTTTTCTTTATCCCTCTGGATAAAATCATGAGTATAATTTCATTATGCATAGCCCCCCATAGTTGTCTTCTATTCCTCCCTTCCTCTTCTTTCCCTGGAGTTCTTTGCTTTAATGCTATAAACCAGATTGTAAAACTCTTACATCTTTTGTATTCTGGGAATCTGGCGATAGCACAGCGGATTAAGCACAAGTGGCACAAAGCTCAAGAACCAGTGGAAGGATCCGGGTTCCAGCCTCCAGCTCCCCACCTGCAGGGGAGTAGCTTCACAAGCGGTGAAGCAGGTCTGCTGGTGTCTATCTTTCTCTCCCCCTCACTGTCTTCTCTCTCCATTTCTCTCTGTGTTATCCAACAACAATGGCATCAATAACAACAATAAAGCAACAAGGGCAACAAAAGGAAAAAAATAAATACTTAAAAAAATCTTTTGTATTCTTAAGGCCAGCAAGAACATTCATCTGCTGAAGCTCCTTCTTTTTTTTTAATTTTAATTTTTTATTTAAGAAAGGAGACATTAACAAAACCATAGGATAGGAGGGGTACAACTCCACACAATTCCCACTGCCCAATCTCCATATCCCATCCCTTCCCCAATAGCTTTCCCATTCTCTATCCCTCTGGGAGTATGGACCCAGGGTCATTGTGGGTTGCAGAAGGTGGAAGCTCTGGCTTCTGTAATTGCTTCCCCACTGAACATGGATGTTGACTGGTGGGTCCATACTCTGAGTCTGCCTCTCTCTTTCCCTAGTAGGGTAGGTCTCTGGGGAGGCGGAGCTCCAGGACACATTGGTGGGGTCTTCAGTCCAGGGAAGCCTGGCCGGCATCCTGATGGCATCTGGAAACTGATGGCCGAAAAGAAAAGCCAAACAAATTGTACAGCAATCATGGACCCAAAGGTTGGAATAGTGAAGAGGAAGTGTTGGGGGGGGGGGTACTCACTGCAAACTCTAGTGTACTTCTGCTTTCAGTTATATATTTTGCCCTGGTTTATGAATACATGTGAACATATGCTCTATATATAGGTTTTGGTACTTTGTTAGAAAGTGATCCACCTGGGATGGAATTAGAGAATACTATGAAAGGAAAGCTCTCACCCGAGTAATGAAGCTGAAGGGTTGTCATTCCACACCTGAAGTCTCTGGACACAGTCTTTCTAACTTGCATGGCCCAGGGCCCAACCTGACCCCTGCTGCACTGAAGAAAGCTTCATTGCTTTGATAATCTCTGTGTGTGTGTGTGTCATTCTCTCTTTCTTTCTCTCTTTTATGCCTCAAGGGCTATCACTGGGGCTTGAATTCACTGCTCCTGTAGGCCATCCTTTTCCATTTTGTTGCCCTTTTTGTTATTGTTGTTGTTTCCATTGCTGTTGTTGTTATTGATAGGACAGAGAGAAGTCGACAAAGGTGGGGAAGGCAGGGGTGGGGAGAAAGGCAGACATCTGAAGACCTGCTTCACTGCTGGTGAAGCGAACACCCTGCAGGTGGTGGGGAGCCAGGGCTTCAAACTAGGATTCTTTTTTTTTTATTTATACAATGGAAATATTGGCAAGACCGTAAGATAAGAGGGATACACTTCCACACAGTGCCCACCCCTAGAGCTCCATATCCAATACGCTCCAATTGATAGCTTCCCTAATCCTTATCCCTCTGGGAGTATGGACCTAGGATCATTAAGGGGATGCGTAAAGTGAAAGTTCTGGCTTCTGTAATTGCTTTTCCATTGGGTGTTGGCCAGTCAATTCATCGGCCCAGCCTGTCTCCCTGTTTCCCTGGTTGGGCAGAGATCTGGGGAGGTGAGGCTCCAAGACACATGATGGGGTCATCTGCCCAGGGAAGTCAGGTTGGCATTATGGTATTGTCTGGAACCTGGTGGCTGAAAATCAGTTAAGATATAAAGCAGAACAAATTATTGACTGATCATGAACCTAAAGGCAAGAATATTGCAGATGAAAATGTGGGTTCTCCGTTTTGGAAAAAGCCAGTAGGTCTATTTTAGATATGCATATTAGACATCAGGCAAAGGAAAAATTTAGTTAAGTCAGGGGCCCTTTGGAATATAACAAACTGGGATTCTTAATACTGGTCCTTGAGCTTCGCGCCATGTGCACTTAACCCACTGAGCTACCACCCGCCCCCTCCTTCTCTTTCTCTCTCTCTTTAAGAAAGAAAATCAGAACAGAGCAGTGAAGCCTTAATGATGTCTCCTCCATGCCAAAATATGAATCGTAGTTATTTGCAGTTGAATTGTTATGGAGAAGAAAATACAAAACTCAGTGTGGGTTGTTCGTTTCAAATGAACTGTTTAAACACTGAAAATGATTTTTAATCTAAAATTTAAACAGTCTCAAACATATGGACACTATTTGAAAAGAAATTATAACCTACTTCTCATATTTAAGGAATTAGAAATCCATAACACAATATCTTCAATATTACAAAGCAGAAAATACTAATTATAGAAATCAGAAACTGACATAACAATAAAAGCTTTTTGCTTATGTGCAGTGTCTTCTCTAAATTATGTTATTATGAGTCCAGCATGTACACACATAGTTAATGTATGTTTATCATAGCTTATGCATCAATTTATGACTAGTAAAGGAATACTGTGTTTTTAAAATCATATGAAATGATATTAATCATACACCTATTTTCAGATAGTAAGAACATTGTAGTGCATTAAAAGTACATATACAATATTACTTTTTCTCCCTTATTTGAGTATTTTGGTCCTTGGAAGGTTTACCTGTTCAAGTTTAATATTTTTGATGAAAGATAGAGGAGGGAGGAAGATATCACAGCACTAACATACTCCCATCTTCTCTCATCCTCTCTCCCTTAGCAATACCAGGTGGTATTCAGGGGACAGGAATCTGAGTCTTTGAGTCAACACATCATAGAGCATAGGTGCCCTTGCAGCAGAATTGTCTGATTGCCCCCACCAAGATCACTGTCAGTATCCATAGTTAAATAACATTATTCAAGGGGTCAGAGAATATTATCCATTTCCAAACTTAACTAAGAGCAGAAAATTTAATTAAAATGCAAGCTAAGCAAGTATAACAGAAACAAAATAAGGGCTCTGTTCTAATTATAAATGGAATTAAATCTTTCTTCTATGTTATATTTTCTTATCAAATTTTTGCCTTGAAATTTTGAGACACATATTCACAGGTTATTTCTATTCCGTCTGTACAGGCTAGTTTTGAATATGATATCATGGGAATGTCCAGTCACATAGTCTGGGCCCTGATTCTGTCTGTCTGTTTTCAGACTTGTTTATCCCACAGTTTAGTGTGATTTAACATAAGTGAAAAATCTGTATCTTTTTGGTGTTCCCACTAGGCAAGAAAATATTAATAACCACTTTGCTTGATTTTTAGGTTTATTTATTTATTTATGAGAGTAAGAGATACACAGGGAGAATCAGAAAATTATTCTAGCAAATATACTATGTGACTTGAACTTAAGTCCTCATTCTTAAAAGTTCAATGCTTCAGTTACTGTATAACTAGCCACTCTTACTGCCTGTTTCATTTTATTATTTTACCACCAGGATTATCCTGGGCCTTGGTGCCTGCACAACAAATCCACTGCTCCTGATGGTCATTTGTTCCTATTATGATAGAAAAAGAGAGAAATTTGGGGGGGAGGCAGGTAGGGAGATAGAGAGGAAGACAGAAAAAAAAAAATCTCCAACACTGCTTCACCTTTGGAGAAGCTTCCCCCTGAAGGTGGGGACCAGGGGCTAGAGTCCAGTTTCTAGCACATGGTAATGTGCTCTGTAATGGGTGAGCCACCACCTGACCAACTAACTACCTAAATCATAAAGATTAAATGTTAAAGCACATACAGTACCCTCAACATTATTCAGTAACACAGCTTAAAGAAATATGAAGTAACACTAATTAAGTCATATATATATATTATATATATATACATATATATATATTATATATATATATATATATATATATATATATATATATATATATATATAAAATGTGGTTTGCTTTTAAGTCTTAACATTGACTTGGAGAAAAAGTGGAATCAGAATAATAAAATTATTGAAACCATACAAAAAGACTGAATAATAGAAATGTCTACATAATATTAGTACATCAAATTCTAGCAAAGAATTTCACTCAGTAGGTAAACAAAACTTACCGTCTTTCTGAAGGAATTTATACTCATTCATTGTTCAAGTTTAACTCATCTTTCTTTTTTAATTTTTTGTAATTATCCTCATTTATTTATTGGATAGAGACAGCCAGAAATTGAGAAGGGAGGGGTGATAGAGAGGGATAGAGAAAGAGAGACATCTGCAGTACTGCTTCACCACTCACAAGCTTTCCCTGTGCAGGTGGGGACCAGGGGTGGAACCTGGGTCCTTGCATGATATAACATGTATGCTCAACCAGCTGTGCCATCCGGCCCCTCTCATCTTCCTTGTTTGTTTGATTACTTCGCATAAGTCTACATCTTTTCCCCTTATTCGTATCTACACTATTCAAGAAACAGTTAAAGAGCCCGATTATCAGTTGCCCCCCAACAGTCTCCTCAAACAATAAATTCACCAGAAAAATTGAGTTATTTAGATTTATTACAGCAAGGTTTAACACTTCCTTGAGAGAATCTTAGTGTCTTGGAAAAGACCAAGTAAGGAAACACATTTAGAGTCACATGACCTAGGTTCATGGGAATATTGTTAAAACTGGGAGAAACTATTTATATCATGTTCCTGAATTGGTGGACTTTGTAGGGCAAGGATTTTGAGGAACCTTTGACAGTGCAGTATTATTGGAGAAGCAGGATGTTTGTTCAGGTGAGCAAGATGTTATCTTAATGGAAGATCTGTTTACCCAGATGAGCAAACTTCTCAAATAAATTTGTTTCCACGTTCCATATATCAAACAGGCCAATAGTGATTTTAATTATTGGCCTGCAGAATTACCTTCCTGGTAAAGAATTTTCAGGAATAAATGGTTAAGTTGTGTTGACACAAGTAGCCAGGATTCTCTTCAGCTGAATCTCCTTTTCTGTAGTTTCTTTCTTTTATCTCCTCTGGTGGTAATCTACATTATCAAAAATATTTTTTAAAAGGCATATTATCTCTTAACCATTTACTCCGATTGCCACCTGCCTTCATAGCAGTTCCTCTAATCTGTTAAGGGAAAAAATTAAATGTCAATCATAGCTTGTTATTCTTACATTAAATACTTTCGTGTCTATAGTTGCCAATGAGGATAGAAGTCCAAGTTTGTGACAAACTCTTGTTTGGTCTCTTTTTATTTCATCAATAGTCTCTCTGATCAAATGTATATACATTTTTATTGCCTGAGGCATAAGAAACTTAGAATTTCCTTGAACTTCACAACACTTTCAGGCTAATTTTCTTTTTTTAGATTCTGCTAGTTTTCCTTAAAATAACTTTTTTCTACATAAAATGACTAACCATTCAAAACTTAATGTAAACATCTGTCTCTCTATAAATAATGTTTAAATAATCTTCTCAGAGTTGATCATGTTGTGCTTTATTTTACTACCATACACATTTGTTTGGTATTTTGATCAAAACTATTATATCTAACTATTATACTTATTTTTTTTCATACTAGATTGGCAATTTCTTGAAAAGAAAACATCCATCTTTTTTTCCCTCTTTGTACAGTCTAGTATGTATCTGAGCAAAGAGTAAGCACAAACTATTTATTGAATAAAATATCAGTGTTTTTCAGGAATGGAATTGGATCTAGTAAAATAAATTGTTATACTGTTAGAAGGTCTCAAAAATGTATATGTTAGTTTCAAGATAGTATAGTCATCTATAAATGCATTTAAAATTCTGGGAGTAAAATTGATCATTCCTTTGTATTATCTTTACACCTTAAGGTCTATACTTTTATGATGTCATACTCAAATTTCAACTTTATATTGGAAAATAAACAAAAAAAAATAGATGTTTCAGGGGCAGATGGTGGCTCAGCCAGTAAAAAGCACATAGTACAAAGCACAGGGACCTGCACAAGGATCCAGGTTCCAGCCCCTGCTCTCCACCTGTGAGGAAAATGTTTCACAATCAGTGAAGGAGGTCTGCAGGTACCTTTCTTCTCCCTATCTCCCCCTCCTTGATTTCTCTCTGTCCTATGCAGTAAAATGGAGGGGGGAATGGATGCCTGCAGTAGTGTGTTCATAGTGCTGACACTGAGCCTTAGTGATGGAGGAAACACCATGGAGGGGGAAAAAATTATTCTATTGGTTCATAAGAGGATAGTCTGTCCAGAAGAAGAAAAATGTGTTCACATGCAAAGGGATGTCTCACTTGTACTTTCAAGAAACAAAATCTAGGTTGTAAACCATAATAATAAAGTCAAGTTATTATGATAACATTGGATGGTAGAGTTTAACCACATGCTCATGCATTCTAAAAATATAAATTAAATAGTTAAATAATTACCAATCCATATCACGGATCTTATACTGTATGTCAGGGCTGTGACTGTATGGTTTGTGAAATTTGTCTATCAGCCACATGCTTAATATTTTTACAAAGGTTATACTTGAACACATTTACTCAGGTGTGTGTGTGTGTGTGTGTGTGTGTGTGTGTGTGTGTGTATGTGTTGGATGAAGAGAAGCAAAAAATATTTTGTGAAAGGGGTTGTGTGGGAGGAGCATCTGGACACCACCTGCCCCTTCTGGCTGGGAAAAGATGGTCAACGTCTTGAAAGGAGTGCTAATAGAATGTGATCCAGCCATGAAGCAGTTCCTGCTCTACCTGGCCGAGTCCAAGACCCTGGGCAAGAAGTTCATCATCCAGGACCTCAATGACACTCACGTCTTCGTCATTGCCGAGTTGGTGGAAGTCCTGCTGGAGCTCGTGAGTGAGCTCATGAAACAGAACACCTACTTGCTTACCCAGAAGTGCGAGCCACTGTGGCCTTGGACTTCATGTGTCACCATGTTCTTTTGTTCATTCTCTGCAGTATGTATGCCCTAGGATTAATTTTTTTAATAATGGACTGAAAAAAAAGAAAGAAAAAATGAATATTTGGTGAAAGCAAGGAAACAAATGAGTTAGAGAAGCTTGACCTAATTGTGGTAATTAATCCTATCTTTGTAATACTGGAGGATATTTTTTTATGGGAGATGAGAATCTTCAGCTTTCCTCACCACATATTACATTTTAAGACATTTTAGGAATAAACACTACAATTCTCAGTTGTTTACCAGTCATCACACATTTAAGTAAAAGTAAAGTGAGAGTCTAAAAGGATCAGCTGTAAGTTTTCTCTACACTTCAGATCTAGTTTCATTATTATTTTAATGGACATAATGAAAGTGAAGATGGAAGAGAAATAATACATTTTATCCATGCTAACTAGCAGTTGTTTGGAGATTGAATATGGAAACACTGACTATGAATTTCAATTGTTGCCCTGGAATATTGGCATAACAGTCACAGTTTTAATGAAATCCTTAGAATAAGAATACTGCTTGAGAGGAAATTTGATGACTTCATCTTTGACATTATGAATCTGATGGGACAAAGAGCCTGCTTTAGAACTAACTACCCAATGAAATCTGTTTTAAATAATAAAATGTTCACAGCTAAAAAAACATAAACATTATATCCATTTAGAAAAATCTCCATTTTCAGAAAGGAATATATTACTCGATCTTAAATATTTGTAGTGGAACATTCAGACATTATTTCTATTAATGCAAAATCTGGATTTGTATGATAATTACTGGAAGCAAAATATTTGTGAAACAACCAGTAAAGGAGTTTTCTTATTTAATTGTGCCAAAATCTTAAGAAGTCAGGAAAGTATTGGTCTAAACACAGTTTCTTAATAGAAGATAGTTTGAGAACAAAATATATGTAATAATGGCTGTTGACAATTTCTATATAAAACTTCTGCTCTAAGTATGGCACCAAAATAAATATCTCTGGGGAGACAGTGAGGGTAGATGTTCAACTTCACTGTGGAGGACACGGGGAGGGATACAGAGCGTTGATGGTGGGAATGGTGTTAATATACACTCCTATTAATTCACAGTCTTACAAATCACTATTTAATTAATATGAGAGGGGGAAATGGATTGAATGTCTCAAACTTTTGATGTACAGACTATAGCTCTGAGTATATATGCCTTCAGTCTAAGCACTTAAGACTTCAAATTGGTAATCAGATTGAATTTTAACAATGTGCTCAAATTGTTAATACATCTCTAATAATGACTCGTTCTTTGAAATATTAAATCACCTATAATCTTAGACCAGGGAGAACAGAAGAAACTGTTTGTGTCACTTTCTAAGATACAGCTATATGTAAGTAACATTAAAGGACAATAAATTATGGTGAGGTGTTGTATGATACAGCAAATCCTAAAAATGAGATTTTCATATTTAACCCAACTGCCAAATAATGTGGTTATAGCAATAACTATCTATTGCTTTCTAAACCCTTAGATAGCAGGAACATTCCCCATTCTCTACGAAACCCATATTACTCCCAGTCCTGGAACTTCTGGGGTGGGGCTCACTTTCTTGCATGCTTCTCCCAATTCATACCAACTCATACTGCATCTCCTGATCCCAACCTAATCAATTCAACCAATACCACCTTGACATGTTTCATTTCAGACTGTATCCAGAGACATCAGGCATGGAATGTCAACCCTCCAGCTTCATTACTCTGCCACCAGGTTCCAGATGCTGCCATGATGCCAACTGGACTTCCCTAGGCAGATGACACCACCATGTGTCCTGGAGCCCTGCCTCCCCAGATCCCTACCCAACTAGGGAAAAAGACAGGCTGGGAGTATGAATTGACTTGCCAATGTCCATGTTCAGTGGGGAAGCAATTACAGAAGCCAGACCTCCAACCTTCTGCACCCCATAATGATCTTGGGTCCATACTCCCAGAGTGATAAAGAATAGGAGAAAGTTCAAGTGTGGGGATGGGGAGGATAAGAAGTTCTGATGGTGGGAACTGTGTGGAATTATAACCCTCTTATGCTATGGCCTTGTCAGTATCTCCATTTTATGAATTAAAAAATTTTAAAAATTGTTCTGCTCTAACAATGTGGTTAACTACCTGACAACATGAATTGTAATTTACTGGGCTCTTGCTGAATGTGAGACATTTTGCTGGACATATTAGGACTTCCATTGACATTTCATCACAGTTGCTGGCACAAGGAAATTTATGATCATACTGAAAAAAAATATGTAAAAAAGCATTTAAAAATGGAACAGTTTTTAAACTAGGAAAAATGTGATAAAAACAACTTTTGAAATGTCTGTTCTGTATTCTCAAGTTCATGCTACTCACTTGAAGTACCTGAGGCTCCGTCAAGTCCCAGGTTCAATCCCACACACCACCATAAGCCAGAGCTGAGCAGTGCTCTGGTAAATAAATAAATAAATAAACTCTTTATTGTTTATTCTTAAATTCTGAACAAAATCACATGACATATCAATCAGTACATATAATGGAGTTGAATATAATTTGTGATTAAAGCAAAGTTAGTTCAACTCTACACCAAGAAAACAAAGATTTTTATGTGGAAAAAGTTTGTGCAACTGTTGTTGAAACACACACAAGCAAAATTCCCCTCAAGGTATGTTTCCTTTCACTACAAAGTGCTAGACAGTAAGTCTAGTCCACATATCCTGTACCTTCACATTTATTACATAACAAGCAGTATTTAGTTTTTAAAAATCAATTTTAATGATGAACACAATGTGCTCATTAATACTCATTCACTTCTGAATAGTAGATTTCTGTCTTTTTTTTTCTTTTTTCTTTTTGTAGAGCTCACAATCTTGCTAGACATATAGAAAGAATGACTCACAAAAAAATGAAGAATATGATAGAATATCAAACACTGTTTCACTGGGATCAGAACATTTTTTCTATTCTACACAGTACATGCTAAACAGATGGAGTGCGAAAACAAATCTTTACAGTGGGTGGCCTTGTCTTCTTAATCAAAACAATCCACATAAAGCCACAAGAGATAACTATTCTGTAGGTCCTCTAAAGTAAGTATCCTTTTCAAAAAGTACCCCCTTTCAAGATAATCTAGTTCCTAAAAATTAATTATTTAAAAACAGAAAGGACCATGTTTAAAAGTCCAGCCTTATTAATAGTATTGCAAACACAGTCATCTAGCTATTCAAAAATAGAATACTTCAGAAATTTGGTTCATGTGATTGATAGACACTTGCTCAGCTATCTATCAAAACAGAGTCAAGAACAGAAATAGAAAAGTAATTACCATGTAACATTGACTAGGAGAAACAATGCCATTATTAAATTTATATTTTGATTATAGCTGAAATATAAGAATGAATTCATTAAAAGGTGAAAACTAAATATGAAAAAAGAAAGTTGAACACATTTTCATTCTTTTCTTTCCTTTTTTTAAAAATTCATTTAATTAATTATGATTGGCAAGTCCTTTGGATAAGAGGGGTACAATTTCACACAATTCCCATCACCAGAGTTCTGCAATATTTTATGGTGAGTTAGTTTCTCTATTAAAATAAAAATCACAATTAAATGTTGGCATTGTATCAATTTTCTTTTGCCTGGTCACAGCTGAAGAATAATGTTAGTAAACCACTAACTCCGTCAAACTATTTCTGCTAATTGGACTTTCTACTTACTGAATTATTATTGTCAAGAGCTTTAGTCTAGGGGCTGGGCAGTGGTGCACCTAGCTAAATGCACACATTACCATGTGCAAGGAAGGACCCAGGTCCAATCCCCTAGTCCCTACCTGCAAGGGAGAAAATTTCAAAAGTAGTGAAGCAGTGCTGTATGTGTCTCTATCTCTTCCTCTCTGTTTCTTCCTTCTCAAATTCTCTATGCCTTGTGAAATATAAGAAACATAAAATAAAGCATTGAAAAAGAATAAAAAATACCTTTTTAAAAGAACTATAGTCTATTATAAAAAATAGCAAATACTAATTAGTTATTTTTTAAATTTTTCATTGATTTGCTTTAATGGATGAAAGTTACAAATTAAGAGAGACTATAGCACTACTGATTTCTGGTTTATGGTGGTGCTGATTATTGAAGGTCAGGCTTCAGACCCTCAAACACAAAAGTATTTTGTATAACTGTTATTCTGTCTCCAAAACTTGAAAATATTGTTTCATTCAAGTTTTTCAATACCTTAAGAATATCATAGTAGGGAGGGAGGGGAAGATGGCAGACTGAGAAGCTGCTAACAGCGTGTTCTCTGATCACATCTTCTGGAAACGGTAGGATTTTCTGCCTTTAGCAGGCCTGTCAATAAGGGGTGACACCAAAGAGGTGATTATAATTTAATTTGGGTTAAGAATTAGAGTAAAGGTGACATGGACTAGCAGGGCTCCAGACTTCCCAGGCGGCGCAGGGCAAGGTGAGTGCGCCGGGCATTGTCATCCGCCCGGGAAGGCTGCTCCTCCGCCAGTTGCAGAGAGCTGCTGGGCGGCGGGCAGAGGACCCGGAGAGAGCACTTTAGCTCGGGGGCTTTCTCTTGGAAGTCTCCAGGGACCACCGCGACCCTGAGGGCGGATCCAAAGACTTCTTGAGTATAGCTCTCATTGGATCAAAGGACTTGGAGCTAGTTTTCATTTTCGAGAAATCCTTTAAAAAAGTCTGGGGGGGGGGTTTCCCGTAAGATGGTGGACGGAAAGCTGCTAGCCGCTGAGCTCCAAACACACTCCCTAGAAACAATAGGATTTTCTGCCTTTAGCAGGCCAGCCAATAAGGTGTCATAGTGGTGACAAAGAGATGATTATAACTTAATTTGGGTTAAGAATTAGAGTAGGGGAAAAAATTCTTTTTTCTTTCTTTTAATTTTCAAGCATACATCCTTGCCGCACCCCCCATAAGCAGTCCCTGGGGACCAGCTCCTAGCAGGATACCCCATACCACCTAACAGGGTGTTTTTTTTTAATTCACTGATACACATTTGGGAAGTTCCTTGCACTGTTCTTTAATTACAACTCTTTTTCTTATCTTCTCCCTTTTCTCTCTCTTGTCTCTCTCTCTCTCTTTATTTTTAATCTTGTCATACACTTCTTTCTTCTTTGCCTTTCTGAATTTGTGAATTATTTTGGGGAAGAAATCTGACTCAGAGTGGACTCTCTATGTGTGTATCCGTGCTCTAGTTCCCTTTCCCCTCTTGTTACCCCTAGAATATACACTGGATAGTAGATATGCATAACTGTCTATTCTTGCTATCCTCTCTTTCTTTTCTCTTTCTTCACTGGGAATTGGTTACTATTTTTTCACGGACTGGAGAAATTGCTTGGCTAACTGGTAACGATTAAACTACTTCAATACTTACTTCAGTTGCTACTATAATTCCGGAGGTTGGTGAGTGCAATTGTCATAAAGGTATTTAGTACAGTGTTACTTGTACTCAAGACACAACAACCGAGGAACAACAGAGCATAAAAAAAAGAGAAACACATAAATAATAAAATGGGTAGATTAAAAACAAATACAACTGCTACTCCAATGAATGAAGACAAGATCACAGAAGAAACTACAAATCAGCCAGAAGAAACCATAGATAAGTAAAGTATGCAAGCAATAATAAACTTATTACTCACAGAAATGAAAACAACATTGGAGGAAAGGAATGGCAGCATTAGGGAAACAACAGTTGAGACCCCCAAGGAAAATACTGATTATCTTGAGGCAATTAGAGAACTGAGAGCTGAAATAGCTGTAATGACGAAAGAAGCTGAGGCAAGGGAAAGCAGACTAACAGAAGCAGAAAACAGAATTAGTCAGACAGAGGATAAGTTAGAGAAAACTAAGAAAGAGGTGAAAGAGCTTAAAAAGAGATTGAGAGACACTGAAAACAACAACAGAGACATATGGGATGATATCAAAAGAAGTAACATTCGTATAATTGGCCTGCCAGAGGAAGAAAAAGAGGAAGGGGAAGCAAACATTCTAGAGGAAATAATACAAGAAAACTTCCCAGACATGAATAACAGAAAGGATATCAAGGTTCAAGAGGCCCAGAGAGTACCAAACAGAATCAACCCAGACCTGAAGACACTAAGACACATCATAGTCACAATGAGAAGAAGTAAGGATAAAGAAAGGATCCTAAAGGCTACAAGAGAGAAACAAAAAGTCACATACAAGGGAAAACCCATAAGACTATCTGCAGACTTCTCCACTCAAACTCTAAAAGCCAGAAGGGAGTGGAAAAATATCTATCGAGCCCTGAATGAAAAAGGGTTTCAACCAAGGATAATATATCCTGCTAGACTTTCATTCAAACTAGATGGAGGGATCTAAACCTTCTTAGACAAACAACAGTTAAAGGAGGCAACCATCAACAAGCCAGCCCTGAAAGAGGTACTAAAAGACCTCTTATAAACAAGAATATCACTATAATACTTGCGATATATCAGAGTAAACAATTTTTTTAGAACAATGGCAATACAATACATTAAATCCATAATATCAATAAATGTCAATGGCTTAAACTCACCCATCAAAAAGCACAGGGTGGGGGATGGATCAGAAAACATAACCCAACCATATGCTGCTTGCAAGAATCCCATCTGTCACAACAAGATAAACACAGACTTAAAGTGAATGGATGGAAAACTATCATACAGGCTAACGGTCCACAAAAAAGGGCAGGAACAGCCATTCTCATCTCAGACACGATAGATTTTAAATTAAATAAAGTAATAAAAGATAGGCAAGGACATTACATAATGATTAGAGGATCAATCAGCCAAGAAGACTTAACAATTATTAACATCTATGCACCCAACGAGGGACCATCTAAATACATTAAGCATCTACTGAAAGAATTTCAAAAATACATCAATAGTAATACAATAATAGTGGGAGACTTCAATACCCCACTCTCACACTTAGACAGATCAACAAAGCAAAGAACCAATAAAGATACAAGAGAATTGAATGAAGAGATTGACAGACTAGAACTCTTGGACATTTTCAGACTCCTCCACCCCCCAAAACTGGAATACACCTTCTTTTCAAATCCACATAACACATACTCAAGGATAGACCACATGTTAGGCCACAAAGACAGCATCAATAAATTCAAGAGCATTGAAATCATCCCAAGTATCTTCTCAGACCACAGTGGAGTAAAACTAACATTTAACAACAAACGGAAAATTATTAAAAGACATAGAATTTGGAAACTAAACAACATGCTCCTTAAGAACCACTGGGTCAGAGACTCACTCAAACAGGAAATTCAAAAGTTCCTGGAAACTAATGAAAATGAAGACACAACCTATAAAAATATTAGGGACACAGCTAAAGCAGTACTGAGAGGGAAACTTATAGCCATACAATCACATATTAAAGACCAAGAAGAAGCCCAAATGAACGACCTTACTGCACACCTCAAGGACTTAGAGGAAGAGGAACAAAGGAACCCTAAAGCAACCAGAAGGACAGAAATCACTAAAGTTAGAGCAGAAATAAACAACATCGAAAATAAAAGAACCATACAAAAGATCAATGAAGCCAAATGTTGGTTCTTTGAAAGATTAAACAAAATTGGCAAACCCCTAGCCAGACTCACCAAACAAAAAAGAGAGAAGACTCAAATTAATAGAATTGTAAACGATGCAGGAGATATCACAACTGATACCACAGAAATCTAGAGAATCCTGCGAAACTTCTATAAAGAACTATATGCCACCAAGCTAGAGAATCTGGAAGAAATGGAACAATTCCTAGAAACCTCTGCACTTCCAAAACTGAACCAAGAAGAACTACAAAATCTAAATGCACCAATCACAGACAAAGAAATTGAAACCTTTATTAAGAATCTCCCCAACAACAAAAGTCCGGGACCAAATGGCTTCACAAATGAATTCTACAAAACATTCAGGAAACACTTAATACCCATACTTGTTAAGCTATTCCATAAGCTTGAAGACACAGGAATACTCCCTTCCACCTTTTATGAAACCAACATCACCCTGATACCAAAAGTTGATAGGGACAGAACAAAAAAGGAAAACTACAGACCAATATCTCTGATGAACATAGATGCCAAAATATTAAACAAGATCTTGGCCAACCGGATACAGCAACACATCAAAAAGATTGTTCGTCATGACCAAGCGGGATTCATCCCAGGAATGCAAGGCTGGTTCAACATCCATAAGTCAATCAATGTCATTCACCACATCAATAAAAGCAAAGCCAAAAACCACATGATTATCTCAATAGATGCAGAGAAAGCCTTTGATAAAATCCAACACCCGTTCATGCTCAAAACTCTACAAAAAAATTGGAATAGATGGGAAATTCCTCAAGATAGTGGAGTCTATATATAGCCAACCTACAGACAACATCATACTCAATGGAAAGAAGCTGAAAGCATTGCCCCTCAGATCGGGGACAGGTCTGTCCACTGTCACCATTACTCTTCAACATAGTATTGGAAGTTCTTGCCATAGCAATCAGGCAAGAGAAAGAAATCAAAGGGATACAGATTGGAAGGGAAGAAGTCAAGCTCTCACTATTTGCAGATGATATGATAGTATACATAGAAAGACCTAAAGAATCCAGTAGAAAATTACTGGAAGTTATTAGGCAATATAGCAAGGTATCAGGCTACAAAATCAATGTACAAAAATCAGTGGCATTTCTTTATGCAAACACTAAATCTGAAGAAGAAGACATCCAGAAATCACTCCCATTTACTGTTTCAGCAAAATCAATCAAATACCTAGGAATAAAGTTGACCAAAGAAGTGAAAGACTTGTATGCTGAAAACTATGAGTCGCTACTCAAGGAGATAGAAACTGATACCAAGAAATGGAAAGACATCCCATGCTCATGGATTGGAAGAATAAATATCATCAAAATGAATATTCTCCCCAGAGCCATATACAAATTTAATGCAATACCCATCAAAGTTCCACCAAGCTTCTTTAAGAGAATAGAACAAACACTACAATCATTTATCTGGAACCTGAAAATACTTAGAATTGCCAAAACCATCTTAGGGAAAAGAAACAGAAATGGAGGCATTACACTCCCAGACCTTAAACTATATTATAAAGCCAAAATCATCATAAAAAAAAAATGGTACTGGAACAAAAATAGGCACACAGACCAGTGGAACAGAATTGAAAGCCCAGAAGTAAATCCCAACACCTATGGGCATCTAATCTTTGATAAGGGGGCCCAAAGGATTAAATGGAAAAAGGAGGCTCTCTTCAATAAATGGTGCTGGGAAAACTGGGTTGAAACATTCAGAAGAATGAAATTGAACCACTTTATCTCACCAGAAACAGAAATCAACTCCAAATGGATCAAAGACCTAGATGTCAGACCAGAAACAATCAAATACTTAGAGGAAAACATTGGTAAAACACTTTTCCACCTACACATCAAGGACATATTTGATGAATAAAACCCAATTGCAAGGAAGACTAAAGCAGAAACAAACCAATGGGACTACATCAAATTGAAAAGCATCTGCACAGCCAAAGAAACTATTAAACAGAGAGACCCCTCAAAAAATGGGAGAAGATCTTCACATGCCAGACATCAGACAAGAAACTAATCACCAAAATATATAAAGAGCTCAGCAAACTTAGCACCAAAAAAGCAAATGACCCCATCCAAAAATGGGCAGAATATGAACAAAACATTCACCTCAGAGGAGATCCAAAAGGCTAACAAACATATGAAAAACTGCTCTAGGTCACTGATCGTCAGAGAAATGCAAATTAAGACAACACTAAGATACCACCTCACTCCTGCAAGAATGGCATACATCAAAAAGGACAGCAGCAACAAATGCTGGAGAGGATGTTGGGACGAGGAACCCTTTTACATGCTGGTGGGAATGTAAATTGGTACAGCCTATGTGGAGAGCAGTCTGGAAAACTCTCAGAAGGCTAGACATGGACCTTCCATATGATCCAGTAATTCCTCTCCTGGGGTTATACCCCAAGGACTCCATAACACCCAACCAAAAAGAGGTGTGTACTCCTATGTTCATAGCAGCACAATTCATAATAGCTAAAACCTAGAAGCAACCCAGATGCCCAACAACAGATGAGTGGCTGAGAAAGCTGTGGTATATATACACAATGGAATACTATGCAGCTATCAAAAACAATGAACCCACCTTCTCTGACACATCTTGGACAGAGATAGAAGGAATTATGTTAAGTGACCTAAGTCAGAAAGATAAAGATGAGTATGGGATGATCCCACTCATCAACAGAAGCTGACTAAGAAGATCTGAAAGGGAAACTAAAAGCAGGAACTGATCTAATTGTAAGTAGGGCACCAAAGTAAAAACCCAGTGGTGAGGGGTAGACATGCAGCTTCCTGGGCCAGTGGGGGGTGGGAGTGGGTGGAAAGGATGGTTCACAGTCCTTTGGTGGTGGGAATGGTGTTTATGTACACTCCTAGCAAAATGTAGACATATAAATCAGTAGTTAATTAATATGAGAGGGGGGAAATCAGTTGTATGTCTCAAAGTTTCTCAAAAGACAAACTGAATCTTTTTAATATATAGGCTATGTATTTGATATGTGGACTCTCTCAAAAGCCTAGACCAAGTAGATTAGAAGCTTCCAATAGCACAGTTATATACAAGATACTGGATACTGTACAGCAAACCATAACAAAGGGACTTTTCAAAGTTAACCCAATTAACAAATAGTGTGATGATAATAATAACTATCGATTGTCTTTTTGAACCCTAAGACAGCAGGAACCTCACATCTCCACTATAGAGTCCCTACTTCCCCCAGTCCTGGAACCCTTGGATAGGGCCCACTTTCCCATATGCATCTCCCAATCCAAACCAAATAATATTGTATCCGCCAATCATAACCTAACCAACGCAACGATTGCCACCTCAACATGCTTCACCTCAGACTGTATCCAGAGACTTCACGTGTGGAATGACAACCCTTCAGCTTCATTACTCGGGTGAGACCTTTCCTTTTATAGTACACTCGAATTTCATCTCAGGTAGTTCACTTTCTAACAAAGTCCCATAACCTAGATATACACCAGTTTCTGTGAGAGAGAGCTTATGTGCACACGTATCCATAAACTACTGCAAAATATACACCTGAAAGCAGAAGTACACTAGAGTTTGCAGTGAGTACCTCCCTAACACTTCCTCTCCACTATTCCAAGCTTGGGATCCATGATTGCTCAACAATTTGTTTGGCTTCATATGTTAACTCTCTTTTCAATCACCAGGTTCCAGATGCCACCAGGATGCTGGCCAGGCTTCCCTGGATTGAACACCCCACCAATGTGTCCTGGAGCTCAGCTTCCCCAGATACACACCCTACTAGGGAAAGAGAGAGGCAGACTGGGAGTATGGACCGACCAGTCAATGCCCATGTTCAGCAGGGAAGCAATTACAGAAGCCAGACCTTCTACCTTCTGCAACCCTCAACGACCCTGGGTCCATGCTCCCAGAGGGCTAGAGAATGGGAAAGCTACCATGGGAGGGGGTGGGTTATGGGGATTGTGTGGTGGGAATTGTGTGGAGTTGTACCCCTCCTATCTTATGTTTTTGTTCATTAATCCTTTCTTAAATAAAAAGTTAAAAAAAAGAATATTATAGTAATTTGCAAAAGGGAGTAGCTAGAAATAGTAGATCTCATAAAGTTTTTTGTTTGTTTGTTTCTTATCATAAGACTATTATAAAGTACCACACACATGTCATCTACTATGTCTTTGGCCTCCAAATAGCCACCAGATGCAGCAGTTTAACAACTTAACTAATTAATGTTTCAAAAATATTATAATGAACTTTAGAAAGGATTATTAATAGTAATCTCAAGTTACTTTATAAATTTGGTGTTGTAACTTCAATCAGTCAAGCCAAGTTTTGCTTCATTGTTTAAATTTTTTTTTAATCTTAAAGATATATGAAGAAAATGTTACTTGGAGTGATTTTTGTCTTATATAAATAGAGCCACGCATGTAAACAAAAATTATAATATGGATCAGTTGTTTTTTTTTTAACCCAGTATATTCTTGTTTCTTCTCAAAAAACAAAATCCCATGAACTTTGTCTACTGGCACTGTTAATAAGAAAGGGGACTTAGCCTGGTGTTAACCTGTTCAATTTCATGTGAAATTTTCATGAATAAATAGAATCAGATGTAAAAGTTTATAAATGAATTTTCTTTATTTTTTAAGATATTTTATTTATTTTATTACGATTGAGGGGAAGGGTGGAGAGGCCAGCACATATTATAAGCTCAGCTCTGGTTTATGTTGATGGCAGGTATTACAGGGGGCACATCTAGGGTCTCTCCAATGTAAGACTTCTGTGTACCCTCTTATCTGTCTCTGGCTCATAAATGAACTTTTCAACAATGTTTATTCTTTCTTGTATAACAACTTAATATTTTAACTCGGTATATTAAACTTATTCTGAGATAAATTAAGTTACACATATTCATTAAACAGAAAGAATAGTTACACTGTTCAATATTTAATTAAGAAGACAAGATAACTTCAGAAGGTGGTAGATAAATGCAAAAGTATGAAGAAAACATTTACCAGATTTAAACAACAAAGGATAACAAATGAACCTAATCCAGGAATGAATAGCAGAATTACTGTGCTTCTTTGGTTAAGTATTTTTTTTTTCAGAGGCTTGAAAGGGATTTAATGTATTTCCTGTGGTTATAGAAGGTACAAAATCCTCTGCCAATGACACTCATTATTATGCATGGTTTACCCTATGTTAGCAGTGAAGTGAAACATGTTCAACTGTAAAGAGGAATGCTGAGAGAATCCTTTACACCCTTTTCATTTGCATTATAAGTAGATTCTAAGAAGTAATCAGAGCTTTGCAAGAAGAAAGAATTATCTACTTTTCCTTTGCCTATTCCATCTATAATAGAAGAGTCCTTTCCCTGAAACGTTTGTTCATCATTGTTCAGAAGAATTCCTTTTTTTATGACTTTGCTGTCATTACTCTGATTTATCCTGAAACAGGAAAGAAAAAAAATTGAAATGTCTCAAGATTGTTTTATAGATTTTATTTCTAAGAGAAGGAAATGTTCCGGTGGGTGGCTATAAGAAATGTTACCTGAGAGAGTGTATGTGCACACGTATCCATAAACTACTGCAAAATATATACCTGAAAGCAGAAGTACACTAGAGTTTGCAGTGAGTACCCCCCTAACACTTCCTCTCCACTATTCCAAGCTTTGGGTCCACGATTGCTCAACAATTTGTTTGGCTTTGTATGTTAACTCTCTTTTCAGCCACCAGGTTCCAGATGCCACCAGGATGCTGGCCAGGCTTCCCTGGATTGAAGACCCCACCAATGTGTCCTAGAGCTCAGCTTCCCCAGAGACCCACCCTACTAGGGAAAGAGAGAGGCAGACTGGGAGTATGGACCGACCAGTCAACGCCCATGTTCAGCAGGGAAGCAATTACAGAAGCCAGACCTTCTTCCTTCTGCAACCCTCAGTGACCCTGGGTCCATGCTCCCAGAGGGCTAGAGAATGGGAAAGCTATCATGGGAGGGGGTGGGTTATGGAGATTGTGTGGTGGGAATTGTGTGGAGTTGTACCCCTCCTACCTTATGGTTTTGTTAATTATTCCTTTCTTAAATAAAAAAAAAATATATATATATAAATTTTTTTAAAAAAAGTAATGTTACCTGTACTACCTGCTTAGCACCTTGCACTGACTTCTGGTTTTATGTTTTTCTGAATCAGTTTGCCATATAAACATGGATAAAATATTAAGATAACTCACTAATAGCAAAACTTTATATTGTTCCTATATATAAAAGCCCTGCCAGCAAATGGAGACCACTGCACCCATACCATTAGCATAAAATGTTGCTTTGGGGACTTGATGCCAGTTGCTAGGGTTTTTTTACATTTATTTATTTATTCCCTTTTGTTACCCTTTGTTATAGTTATTATTGTCACTGTTGGTGGATAGGACAGAGAGAAATGGAGAGAATGGGGAAGACAGAGAGGAGGAGAGAAAGATAGACACCTGCAGACCTGCTTCACTGCTTGTGGAGCAACTGCCCTGCAGGTGGGGAGCCAGGGTCTTGAACTAGAATCCTTATGCCATGTGCGTTTAACCAGCTGTGCTACCGCCCGACTCTCAGTTGCCAGGTTTAATTCTCAATTGGATGACATTACTTCCTCTTAAACTTAATTACATAGACTGAGTGCAATGGCAAGCCAGGTGCTTGCATTTTATTTTGTTTTATTGCTAACAGGGTTATTGCTGGGGCTCAATGCTGGCACTAGGAATCTATCCCTCCCAATGGCCATTTATCCATATTTTTTTCATTACATTTTATTTTTATTGACTAGGACAGAAGAAATTGAGAGAGAAGGGGAGATAGAGAGGGAGAAAGAAAAATAGACAATAACAGACTTACTTCAGCACTCATGAAGTGCCCTCCCTGCAGGTGAGCAAGGGCTTTGACCCCGATTCTTGCTTATGATGTTATGTGCTCTTAACTGAGTGTCCCAGATTAAAATCACTACAATAAAATCCTATTAGATGGGAGTCGGGCTGTCGCGCAGCGGGTTAAGCGCAGGTGGCGCAAAGCACAAGGACCGGCATAAGGATCCCGGTTCGAACCCCAGCTCCCCACCTGCAGGGGAGTCGCTTCACAGGTGGTGAAGCAGGTCTACAGGTGTCTATCTTTCTCTCCTCCTCTCTGTCTTCCCCTCCTCTCTCCATTTCTCTCTGTCCTATCCAACAACGATGACAACAACAATAATAACTACAACAATAAAACAACAAGGGCAACAAAAAGGGAATAGATAAGTAAATAAATAAATAAAAATTTAAAAAATCCTATTAGATGTGATAAACAAGCATGCTTATTTTGTGTTAAAATATATTAAGTAGTATATTCTGAACTCCATATCAACAACTATCATCACTTTTTCCTAGAATTTTAAAAACAACTATCATTGGGGGCCAGGCAGGTTAAGCTCACATTGTATAAGGGCAAGGACCTGCACTAGGTTCCTGGTTTGAGCCCACAGGCTCTCTACCTGTAGGGGGGTGGCTTCTCAAGCAGTGAAGCAGGTCTGCAAGTTTCTACCTTTCTCTCCCCCTCTTTATCTCCCCTTTCTCTCTTAATTTCTTTCTATCCTATCCAATAGAAAATGGAAAAAAAATGGCTTCCAGGAGCAATGGATTTGTAGTGCAGGCACTAAGCCCCAGCAATAACCCTGAAGGCAAACAAAACAAAACAACAACAAAAGACGACTATCATTTTAACTAAATATGATATATAATGCACACCCAATAATATAGTAAGAAAACGTTCCTTCTCGAAGACTTGTGCCCAATGTTTTCCTTGAGACAATGAAAGTAGAACAATGAAGAATATTATTGGGAACTCCAGAATTAGTATGAATTCTACCCAGGCTTAATACTACATACTTAAACTACTTTAACTATCTTATAAGATCTGCATCAATGTGGGAGAATAAAGGATGAGAGGGCTAATTTGAATGGCTTATAAGATTTATTTACATATAATTATGTTAAGCAATTTTAAGGTAGTCATACTGGAATAGTTATCAATGAGAGAAAAAATAAATGTTTGCTAATCTGGATAAAAGACATTATATGAATTTATATCTCACATAGTAATAGAAATCTGTCTCTTCATGTGTGTAGCATGCATCTTTATTTCTGTCATGAATTATAAAAGTCAACCTATATATAAATAGTATATTCAGAAATTGCTGAGAAACAGATTTGAACTTCCATATCTAAATACAAAATAATTATGTAAGAATACAGAACATCCTCACTTAAAGTCCTGAGCAGGTGCTTGGAAACTAAGACTATGTAAAATGCCAGACAACAAAACCAGGTACATGAATACCATTATGTGGTTCAATTTTAGCTCTAGCTCATGCTGTAAACTGACTGGTGAATCCAAGGCTCACAAAAGAAAGAAAGAAAGAAAGAAAGAAAGAAAGAAAGAAAGAAAGAAAGAAAGAAAGAAAGGAAGGAAGAAAGGAAGGAAGCTGGGCAGTGGCACATATTAGAAGCACAATGACCAGCACAAGGATCCTGGTTCCAGCCCCCAGCTCCCCAACTGCAGAGGGGTCACTTGACAAACAGTGAAGCAGGTCTGCAGGTATCTATCTCCTTCTCTGCATCTCTATTTTCCCCTCCCCTCTCAACTTCTCTCTGTCCTATCTAATAAAAAGGAAAAAATAATATTAAAACAAAGTGAAAGGACCTAGGAGGCATAGGTCTAGTGCATCTACTGATTCTTGGGCAAGCAATTATCCCTGCCATGAAATAACAGCAGTTTCTGCCATGTGTGGAAACACATTGTCATCTTACATATTGAAATTTGCCTTGATATTTTCATAGGATATATTTCATAAACCAGACAAAGTACTTTTTATAGCACAGAACATAAAATTTAAACTTTATTATTTACTCTAAAATGAACACAGAACATTAGAGACTTTTTTTTTTACCCTATTGAACATGGTCCTTCAAACATTGTCTTTATGAGAAGTCCAAGGATATCAAGGGGACCAGGTATGGCATTTGCCTTGCTATACAGGTGGCTCAGGTTCCAGTCCCAACACCAAATAGGAGGTCCTATGTCACTGGACGAAACTCTGGTGGTGTGGTGTCTCTCACTGTCTCTTCTGGTATCTCTGTGTCTCTACCTGAATGTAAAATGTTGAGGAGCAGTGAAAACGAATGTTTTCAAGATCTCAAGACTGCAATAAAGCGTAAATATACACATAAATATATACAGAGAAGCACGTCTCTGGAAGCCTAATGCATGCCCTCAATGACCTGAATGAGACAGATAGGATTTTCTTGCATTAAACAGAATGTGGTATGATTTCTATCTTGAACTATTTAGTCATTTAATGTAGCTATTGATTTAATGGAACTGGAACTTTGTTTTTTGTTATATTCCATTAAAATTTTTAAAGTATTTAAAAATTACATTTAATTATTTTTATTGCCACCAGAGCCTGCACAATGAATCCAATGCTCCCAGTGAAAATTTTCTTCCTGCCTCCTTCTGTTCCTTCCTTTCCTTCCTTCCTTTCTACCTTCCTTCTTTCCTTCTGTTTCTGACAGAATAGATCAAATTTGAATAGAGAGGGAAGATGGAAAGGGAGAGAGAAAGAGAGACACCTACAGACCTGCTTCACTGCTCCTGAAGGTGGGGAACAGGAGCTTAAACTATGTCTTTGCTCCTGGTAACACTTGCATTCAACTGAGTGTGGCACTTCCCAATTTAATATATATCTTTTCTTAAAATCTTAGTGTGATTTTCCAAAATTAAATTTAACATAAATGCTTTGGGAACAAAAAAAGTAAAATTTATTTTATATTTCTGCTACAAATCATGTTATTATTACATATGATTAATATACTATTCCAGATATTTAGTATAAAATTATTGTTGTCTGTAACACACTGATTGTCAAGCATGTAATGAGATCTTAAATTTTACCAGAAGATAATTCAAATTAACAGGGTGCTATTTAAAATACACATATACCTGCATTGAAAATTATACCTGTTTCTCCAAAAATCAAATTGTGAACTCATTAGTAGAACCCATAAACTAAAACATGTTCTTATAAAAAGTCAGCAAACAGTTTAGGCATCTGGGTGTCTGGGACTTAGGCTGCTTTTAAACATTAAAATCAATGTTTAAATTGCTTCCAAAAGTGAATAGGAAATTAGTCTGGCTGTGAGTTTTATGTGGCCAGAAACCTTCTGCAGGTGGGCTATTGAATTATCCCATCACTTGCTTGGTGTGAAGCTGGACATATTAAAGATAAATCTCAAATTGGTCTAATTAAATAATGTGGTTTCTTTAAAAAAAAAAAGCAGAGAAATTAAATTGTTTTCTGCATGACTCATAGCTTGGTAACTATATCAATATGTATATTTATCTCTGCTTCTATGTGTTTGAAGAATGGCAAACTCAAATTTTAAGAAAAGCAAGATTGATTTAACTAGGTGCAGGGTATATTTTTGAGATAAACTGTATGATGTTTCAGATTCAACTGAATTTTAAGGCAGTTTCATTCAGATTAATAGATATAGAATCATAAGAGAATATTTAAATTTTAATCAATTGCCTGTATTTAAGTATATATAGGCAATCTCTGAGTGGAAGTTTATCTTATTGTTATTTAAAGTGACCATTTGTTGGTTGGGATATGTTCCAACCTTTGACTTGGAGCCTCTCTTTGTATTAGATGTTCATCTGAATTCTCTATAGAAAGCAAGAAGTGGGATTTTCTTGACTCATCTAACACCCACTCTCTGCCTTTTAAGTTACAAAAATCAGGCAATTAACATTTAGGGTAAATATTGAAACCTTACTATTTATGATCATTTTATTAATTTTATATATCTTATATATTTCTCATTGTATTTCTCCTCTTTCCTTTTCTTGTACTTTAACTTCTCCCTTTTGTGTGATATTTGAGTTTCTTTCATGTTCTTGTGCTTTTGTTCAAAGGTTTTATTTAAAGATTATGCTAAATGTTCTTGTCAGGTCTGACTTTCAATTTCTCAATTTGAGGATGTTAAAGAATAATCAGCTCAAGGAATCACAGTTACTTTGGTCCTTGTGAGAATCAGTAAAAAATTGAAGATTGACACATAGAAATTTGAAGTAAAGAGTTTTACTGGAGGGGGCTGGGCCATAGCACAGTGGGTTAAGCACACACTGCGCAAAGTGCAAGAACTGGAGTAAGGGTCCAGGTTCTAGCCTCCAGCTCCCCACATGCAGGGGGTAGCCTCCAGGCTGTGAAGCAGGTCTGCAGGTGTTTTATCTTTCTCTATTCCTCTCTGTCTTTCCATTCTTTCTCGATTCTCTGTCCTATCCAACAGCAACAACAGCAATAACAACAATAACAAGGGTGACAACAAAGGCAACAAAGTGGAGAAAACAGCCTCCAGGAGCAGTGGATTTGTAGTGCAGGCACTGAGTCCCAGCAATAACCCTAAAGGCAAAATACAATAAATACATAATAAATAAATAAATAAATAAATGAAATGTATTGCTGTGTTAGTAAGCAAAGATATTATCAAAGAATGAGAGGACTCACTTTTCAGAAAGGAAATGAGCCGGGAAATATAGGTCTGATTGTGTTTTAAAGCAAGAATTTAAGAGGAATTGAAATTATACCACTGATTGAATGTTTGGGTTTATGTAATCAATGGTATTTTGTGCATTACACATAGTTTGTACAGAAAAACCAAGTTGCGGTGGGGTGTGAGGCAAAAACTACAATGCAAATTTATGACATTATAACTAATTACGGGGTCATTTCCAGCTACTTTTCTCTCTTCTCTCTGCATCTGCTCAACCTGTAGTTATTGACAAACAGGCTTTGTTCCCCATCAGTAAGCCAGGTGATATTTCCCTCAGAGGTTTTATGCTTCCTGACTATGACAGGAGAGACACAGATTAGTTGTTCTTGATAGAACATAACAGACCATGAGTTCTACCACCTAACATTATGTTCTCAGGTTTTTCTAGGGTGTCTTGGCACCTTTAGCTGCGCTGCATACAAATGGCCCCATTTTACTTTTTGTATGAAGAGTTTGGAAATCCCCCTCCACTACCTCCACCAAAATGAAAAGTAAATTTCTGATTGAGATGCTATCCTACTACAACATATAACTCTTGGCAGACTACTCTTACAATTTCAGGGGGTCACCTGTGATGCCTCATCTTTCTTGTACAGTTGTTTATTTCTCACTAATATTGATTTAAATGGAATTTCTTTTGATAAGGGTTCATGTAGTGTTTCTTGCATGACTGGCTGGAGATAATTTCCTTCATTTATTGCTACTTATAAAAGTCCTGAAAGCCGTGGTACATTTTCACAATCGAATACTACGCAGCTATTAAGAACAATGAACCCACCTTCTCTGACCCATCTTGGATGGAGCTAGAAGGAATTATATTAAGTGAGATAAGTAAGAAAGACAAAGAAGAATATGGGATGATCCCACTAATAAACAGAAGTGGAGAAAAGAACAGAAAGGGAAACTCAAAGCAGAATCTGACTGAATTTGGAGCATAGCACCAAAGTAAAAAAATCTCTGCGTGGAGGGTGAAGGTAGATGGTCAGCTTCACTGGGAGGGGGTGAGAGGAAGAGGGACACAGACCTTTGGTGGTGGGAATGGTGTTAATACACACTTCTATTAACTTACAGTCTCATAAATAACTATTTTATTAATATGAGAAGGGGAAAGTGGATCAAATGTCTCCAACTTCTTGATGCATAGACAATAGGCTGAGTATATGTTCCTTCAATCTATGTACTTAATACTTCAAATTGGTAATCAGACTGAATTTTAACAGTGGGCTCAAATTGTTAATACATTCCTAATAATGACTTGTTCTTTAAAATGTTGACTCTCCTAAAATGTTAGACCAGGGAGAACAGAAGCAGCTACTGGTGTTACTTTATAAGATACAGCTCTATACTAATACATAAAAGGACATCAATTATGGTAATGTCTTGTGTGATACAGCAAATCCTAACGATGAGATTTTCAAAGTTAACCCAATTGCCAAATGATTTGGTTATAGCAATATCTATTGTCTTCTTAAACCCTTAGACAGCAGGAACCTTCCCCACTCTCTATAAAGCCTGTATTTCTCCCAGGCCTGGAACTTCTAGGGCGGGGCTCACTTTCCTGCATGCTTCTCTCAAATCATACCAACTCTTACTGCATCCGCTAATCCCAGTCTATTCAATGAAACCAGTACCACCTCAGCAGGCTTCACTACAGACTGTGTCCAGAGACTTCAGGCTCTGAATGTCAGCTTCATCACTCTGCCACCAGGTTCCAGATGTTTCCATGATGCCAACCTGAATTCCCTGGGATGATGACCATACCATGTGTCTTAGAGCCCCACCTTCCCAGGTCCCTACCCCAATAGGGAAAGAGAGAGACAGACTGGGGATATGGATCAACCTGCCAACACCCATGTTTATTGGAGAAGCAATTACAGAAGCCAGACCTTTCACCTTCTGCACCCCATAATGACCCTGGGTCCATACTCCCATAAAGAATAGGGAATATATCAAGGGAGGGGGTTGGATATGGAGCTCTGGGGGTGGGAAATGTGTGGAAATGTACCTCTCTTATCCTGCAGTCTTGTCACTATTTCCATTTTATGAATAGAAAATTTTAAAAAATCCTTATGCTTTCTTCTATCCTTACATGATAATCTGAAAGTGTAAAGTAATATCCTTTGTTTGGCAATTATTTCCAAAGCTTTGAATGTCTCCTGCCATTCCCTTCTACCCTGTAGAGAATCTACAGAGTTGGGCTCACCAGATAGTTCACCTGCATTGTCTGTCTGCTGTGCCTTGTTCTAGCCCAGTCCCAACTACAGTGGAGGAAGCTTTGGTGCTGTGCTGTCTTCCTCACTCTCCTTCAGTCTTGCTTTATCTATGGCATCGTGTGGGGTCTTGGTTTGTTTACTGCTCACCCTGGTGTGAGTGATGCCCTCCAGTCCTCTCCCAACCACCCCACTCCCCATGGCACCTGTTGCTCCTGCTGGCACCACCTTTCTGAGTATCAGTTGGGGGCAGTGAGTGTATGGTGGCCACAAACAGTGCCAGCTAGGTCCTTCCAGAGTACTACTACAAGGGAATGAAGTCATTCTGGCCCAGGAAAGAGAGTTAGGGCCCAGCATCCAGCTTGGTCAATAGTGCTGGCTTAGGGTGCTTCCATACTTCCAGAGATATCCCGGAAACCACACAGAGGGACCAGAGTCCTATGTGTCACTTCCCATTGACATACTGCTGAGCTGCTGTCAGAACAAGGCCAGGAGAGCTCTGCAAAGTTCCCTGTGAGTCTGCAGAAGCTTGTGTGTGTGTGGGGGGGGGGGGGGCGGGGGGTGGCACTACAGCTGGCTCCTCATTCTCATTCTCACTCAGTGTCTGCAGCCAAGCAGCTATGGGGCCTGCCTCAGTGGTGAGATGTGGAGAGAGAAAAGTGTGAAGAGTAGAATGCCACACTGCACTGCCCAGAAATCTATTTGGTAATCTTGTGGAACAAGTGCATTTCTAACAATGAGCAATGCTAGATAGCAGTGGGTTTATTCCTGGAAGAGAGGCTTTTGGCATGATGAGCCTAAGTTGTGTGTGTATGCCAGGGGAGGGAAATACCAGGCCCTATGACAGACAGACTGGAGAGTGGACAAGGACTCACACCAGACAGGGAGGCAGTAAGGCCAGCAGAGGAAGGCCTGAGCTGGCACCAGTGCTACAGCCAACAGAAAGGATACAGGTCATCATGAGATCAATGCCTGTGTAAAGCTTTGCACAGACCTGTCATAATGAAGATGAAGGGGGAGAGGAAAGGGCTGACCACATTCTGTCACTAGGACACAGACCCACTGCAGTGACCCTGTGTGCCCTTGGAGCTCTGTGCATGACCAAGGCAAACCAGCCCCAGCTGTCACTGCAGAGACCTGGCATGTCAGTAGAAAGGAGACACCCCACTCCAAGGAGCTCTGTCTCCTTTCCTTTCTGTTTCTTTCTCTCTCCAGAAATAAAATAACTCAACTGGAGGCACTGGATTTGTGCAAGTTGAAGCCCTGCTGCAAAAGTAATATTTATATAAATAAAATTCCCTTTGAAAAAGAGAATTCAGTACCCCCAGACCCTTGTCCTGTGAGGGGTTCTGGGGAGTCTCTCTGAGGGTGACTGTCTCACTTCCCCATTCCTCTCTGCAGGCATAATCTGGCCTCACTGACCCCTGGGTGTACAGGCCTGCTGCATGGGCTTCCTGCTGTGGAGGACTTGGACCCCGCTGATGCCTTCTGCCCAGCAGAGCTCCACTGGTGCTGGACCAGGTAGGCAGCTCAGTGCCCTGCCTTGCTTCCCTCTTACAGGAGGTGCTGGTGCACCCTGCAGGATGAGGGGAAGGAGCCTCGTGGCTTGTTGCTTATTTATTTTTGGGAGAATCAGCCCAGTGGGAGGCTAGGAAGGTCATGGGGGCACCTGTCCCCTATATCCAGTCCCCTTTCTTCCTCAGATGCTGATCCCCTTGGTCCCTAGACCTTGTCTGATGTTTACCAGCACATCTCTGCCAGCAGAGCCTATGCCTGTTCTCAGACTCCAGTCTCTCCTCTGGGTGACAGTACATCCTGGTCTTTCTGACAAAGCTTGAGAACAGGACCTTAGGGGACTTTGAGGTCCAGAGTGACACAATACAGGGTATGCAGTCCATGTCCTTTATGAAATAGAAATAGAACCAACTGTGTCTCTCTCCTGAACTTCATGACTCAGGACTACAAGGGCCATTGTGTCAGACTTGTCAGTGGCAAATGAAGGGCATGTTTAGAATCAAAGCTTTTAAGTGGACATTTTCCATGTCCTATGGTGTTGGGTTATGTGGGGAGGTTCCCTTCCCTGATTTCAAGGCCACTGAGGAAGATTGGAGTGACCTCAGTTGGATCTTAACAGGGGCCGTGAGTGCATAAAGTGGGCATAGGTGATCATCAGGGACAGTGCCCCCCCCCCCACTACTACCAGAAGGACTCTGGGTTTAGAGTGGCAGCTTCTTCATCAAGCCAGGAGAATGCTCTCTGAGGTGGAGCCAAGATGGTGGTGTAACTATAACTCCTGACTTTCTCTGCAAACCATCAGCTGGCTTGAGCCTGGGAGTGTAGTGAGGGCAGGATTTGCAGGTCAGTGTTTCTTAGAGGATACATCACTGGTCCTGAGGAGAACAGCAGATTGTATATAGTCTAGAACTGTCTACAGAGGGGACAAATACAAACCAGACTCTGAGGGAATGAACAAGGAGTGCTGTGAGTTCCAGTTCTCCCTTTATACCAACCCCCCACCCACACCCCCTCACTCCAGAGGGTAAGGGACAGGCAAAAGGGACCTCCTGCATAGAGGACCTCATTTTCAAGATTCCCAGCTTCAGTAAGGAATCAACAGAAGGTGTTACTTTTTTTGTTGTTTGTTTGTTTTCTATTTCTCTCCTCAGCAGGACTGGCAGGCTCTCTTATTGGTCAATTTCCCTGACTAATCCTCTGCCCCTCCTGGGTTGGTGGAGGCTACCACTCTAGCTTTCCTGTTTCCCCTTCTTCTACTGTTCAGTTTTTGTTGCTTTTTTTTTTTTTTTTAGTATTTATTTACTTTCCCTTTTGTTGCTCTTGTTTTATTGTTGTTCTTATCGATGTCATTGTCCTTAGGACAGAGAGAAATGGAGAGAGGAGGGGAAGACAGAGAGGGGGAGAGAAAGATAGATACCTGCAGAACTGCTTCACTGCCTGTGAAGTGACTCCTCTTTAGGTGGGGACCCAGAGGCTCAAACTGTGATCCTTTTTCTGGTCCTTGCGCTTTGCACCACATGCACTGAACCTGCTATGCTACAGCCCCACACGCAGTCTTTGTTGCTTTTTGTAATTGTTTAGGAAGGGGAAGGTGCTGGACTAAAATAAGCTGCAGATTGGTCTTTCAATACGCTTTCCTTTTTTTTTCTCTCTCTCTTTTGTTTATTTTGATTTTAATTTAAAAAAATATATGATCTGTATTTACCAGATAGAGACAGACAGAAATTGAGAGGAAAGGAAGTGACAGAGTGTTTCCTTTTTATAAATAAAAATTAAAAAATATAAAAATAAAAAATATATAAAACTGGACCCTAGGTCAAATTGATGGGTTTTGTGGTTACTGATATTTACATACTTTCCCCATATTTGGGAGCTTCTCTCTCACCTGATTGAGCTTTCTAGTCAGATTCTCAACTCTGACACCATCTTCCCAGATAACACTCTTAGCCCACCTGCATGTTACCTGTCAGGCTCATGCAAAAATTTACTAAAGTCCTAGGTCCCTTGGAATATATCTAAGTGAGCTCTGTTCAATAGGGATGCAGAAGTCAAATAAGTTCCTAAGATGACTATGGGCCCAAGATCACATCAAGCCAATAGGGTTTACAGTCAATAATATTTATACACCTTTCCCATATTTGGGAGCTACTCTGCAGGTGTCTATCTTTCTCTCCCCCTCTCTGTCTTCCCCCATCTCTCTCCATTTCTCTTTGTCCTAAGGAACAATAATGACAACAATAATAACTACAACAATAAAGCAACAAGGGCAACAAAAGGGAATAAATAAGTAAATATTTTTTTAAAAAAAGAAAGGTTCTTTTTTAACTATTTCTCCCCCCTTTATTTTCTCTCCCTGTTGTATGCTTTACATTGGGTAGTTCTCCCCAGCCGAGAAAATTAGATCAGTCCAGTTAGTTTCGCGGGCCTGCTTGGCCCCGCCCCGAAGGAACCCTGCCAGAGTTCCAGGGTTCCTGAGTGCCAGAGTTTGCAGAGTTCCGAGAGTTCCAGAGTTTCAGAGTTTGAGAGTTCGAGAGAGAGTTGGAGAGTTCCAGAGTTGGAGAGAGTGCTTGGCGCGTCGCGGGAAAGAGGCAGCACAGTTCTGTTTGGTGATTAGTTTGTCTTAGTTTATGAATCGTTGTTCCTGAATAAAGAAATACAGCTTCCCTGCCCAGCCGTATGTCTCTGGTCATCTCTGTTACCTGCCCGTGAAGCCAGCCCAGCTAGAGCCTCCGAATTTTAACAACAAATGGTGCCCACGTGGACCTGACCTGTGCATCTCTCAGATAAGTAAAGACAATATGGCTACCTATGCACTATGGCCTTCTCTTCTGCTTGTGAAGAGATCTCCAAAGGCCTCTGCTCTTTCTTCACGAGACTGTTTTGCTGTTTCTGGACCACTTTGTGGTTTCCACTCGCTCAGGCGAACTCAGAACAGCCAGCGGGAATAGCCAGCAGGCGGGAGGCAAGGTGCGGAGCTGCTGTTTCCACCTGGTTAAACAGCCAGCCAGCCAGCTGCGCCCAGACAACCCCGCGCACCGCGCCTGCAGCCCCGCAGCCCCGCAGCCCGCAGGAGGTTGACGCCAGCACATAGGAGCCCGATGCCAGCACGCTGGAGCCCGATGCCAACACGCAAGAGCCCGATGCCACCATGCAGGAGCCCAATGCCAGCACGCAGGCCAGCCCACATGAGCCGGCTCTCCACCGCATGGCGCAGGGCACTGGACGCGTGATCCCTCCACGCTGCTCGGCCACTGCGAACAGGGCAGCAGATATGGCAGGGCCATGGGGCAGGGCGGCGGCGGCCTATCATGGCCGCCACCCCTGGGCACCTAGGCCCACGCCTTCTACAAAGCTGGCCTGCCTGCCCTCTTGCTATGAATTCTGGAATGATCCCGGACCTCCCGGAACCCCAGGCTCCCTGCTGAAACTGGGCACACGAGATCTCCAGCTGCCGGTCTGGTTTGAAGGCAGACAAGCTGGAGTACGCAGAGATTTGTACAGAGATCACAACCTGCAATTCCTAGAAGTGAAGCTGCACGAGAAGCCACCTCCGGATGGTGAACCCCCCCCAACAACTAAGACAGTACATATCTAAATTCGTGTTTAAAATGACATGTCTTCGTAACAAAGGTTTCTCTCCTTGTGTATTAATGACCATGTTTATGTGTATGTTTAAAGTTTGGTAAACAGTAACTTTAAGGCTAAATTCTTACTAGTCAAAGTTAAATGAAAAAGGTTTTCAACGTAATTCTCATAAAGATAAAATTAATTTACATTTAAAGTCTGAGGTAAAAATTAGTTAACAATCAATATATTTTAACTAAGTTGGTCTAAACAAAAGGTTAAATAGACTTGTTGATATGTAAAACTCTCCATTACCTTCTCTATTAGAAATGGTAGATCACACAATGGCTATGCTAATTATTCGCATGCCTGAGGTTTCCTTTCCTGACTCCATCTTGAATGGGTGTAACAAAAGGTTAAAAAGACGTTGTTGCTATGTAAAAGTCTCAAATTCCTTCTCTATTAGAAATATGCTAATAACAAGTTTTGTTTCATAATAAGTAAATTACAGCCAGCTGCCTTTGGGACTCTAGGCCGTTCCCCGCCCCCATGCAAATGTCCATCCAGGCAAGTACGCCCCCCAGAGACAAGAAATGTTTTTTTTTAAGCTGATAAAGTTTAGCCCACAGAGGCAGATATGGCCCCCTCAGGCCTTCCCTTGGCAACACACTGGTTCTTGTTACTTGCTTACATGTTTCTCCATGTTTGTGCCAGTTTCTTTTTTAAAAATGCCTGTATGATATATGTTTCTGTTCACCCCACACCCTTGATACTATAGTCATTTAGTTAAAAGGAAAAGGGGGAATTGTTGTATGCTTTACATTGGGTAGTTCTCCCCCGCCGAGAAAATTAGATCAGTCCAGTTAGTTTCACGGGCCTGCTTGTCCCCGCCCCGAAGGAACCCCGCCAGAGTTCCAGGGTTCCTGAGTGCCAGAGTTTGCAGAGTTCCGAGAGTTCCAGAGTTTCAGAGTTCGAGAGTTCGAGAGAGAGTTGGAGAGTTCCGGAGTTGGAGAGAGTGCTTGGTGCGCCACGGGAAAGAGGCAGCACAGTTCTGTTTGGTGATTAGTTTGTCTTAGTTTATGAATTGTTGTTCCTGAATAAAGAAATACAGCTTCCCTGCCCAGCCGTATGTCTCTGGTCATCTCTGTTACCCGCCCGTGAAGCCAGCCCAGCTAGAGCCTCCAAATTTTAAAAACACTCTCCCGTCCCATAGTCTCTTAAATTAATACTCAATATGGATTTTTGCAGTTGTCTGTTCTCACTTTATACTTTCTTTTCTGCTATTACTTCTGTTTTGTTTTTGCCACTGGTTTGCTCTGTTTATGGTGGGGAGTGTTTCTGTAGCAGACTTTGGTAAACTGCATCTTTCATCACTTTTGTTATTGTTGTTGTATTTGCTGATGTCTGTGACCTCAGTTGTGAGGGGCTCTTGGCTTTTCCTCACTCGACACAACAACTGAGCGTAAATAGCCAAGGAGGAAAAATAAGAAACATGTCAATAAAAAAAATATTGTCAAAACAAAAGCAAATAAATCTCCAGCAATGAATCAGGACAGCAACCCAGAAAAAACGCCAAGCCAGAACCACCTGTAAGTAAGGAAGATGTCCAAACAATAATTAAACTATTAATCACAGAAATGAGGACAACCATTGAGGAAAAGGCTATCAGAATTAGGGAAGCAACAGATGAGACCCTCAAGAAAAATAATAACTACCTCAAGGAAATCAGAGAATTAAAAGCTGAAATAGCTGAGCTAAAAGGGCAACTAGCAGAACAAGCTTAAAAAATAAATAAATAACTGAACTGAAGAAAGAAGGTGAGGGAAGGAGAAGCAGATTAACAAGAAGCAGAAAAGAGAATTAGCCAGACAGAGGATGAGTTAGAAAAACATAAGAAGGGGGTAAAAGAGCTAAAAAAGAGATTGAAAGACACGTAAAAAAAATTAAATTAAAAAAGAGAGACATATGGGATGATCTCAAAAGAAGAAACATACACATAATTGCCCTACCAGAGGAAAAAAGAGAGGAAGGGGAAGAAGTTATCTTAGAGGAAATAATAGAGGAAAACTCCCTATCCCTAAACAACAAAAAGGACATTAAGATTCAGGAGGCTCAGAGAGGCCCAAACAGAATCAACCCAGACCTGGAGACACCAAGACATATCATAGTTACAATGGAAAGAAGTAAGGATAAAGAAAGGATCCTAGAGGCTGCAAGAGAATTCTCATTCTCTGGCCTCAGGCCTGGGCCCACGGTTCTCTGCCTGCTGTCTTTCTGCCCCATCCTTAGGGCTTCCTGAGATGCAAGTCTTCTGTATGTTCTTCCCATGCCAGCCCCTCACCCTCACCCTGGCACAAATTCTGCCTAACCCTTGATAGGGACCTGAGGACAAAGCAAGGAGCCCAGACAAGAGTGGATTAAAAAGGCACATGTTTACATTCCAGCAGGATAGGCCAAGGTACCAGGTGGCCCCACTAGAGTTTACAGTTTACAGTTCCCAGTTCACATGCTTCCTTAGGGGGTACACAGAGAGTACATGATAGGGAGGGGTGCAGCTGCTTCTCTTCTGATGTGCGGTATGTAGAGTCCTCTGCTGAGCGCCATCCTCCATGGAGCTGGTCTGGGGTAGGTGGTCTCAGCTGTGGACTGTCCTGCACTGGTGCTGCCATCTTGATGTAGAGCTTTGAGTCACCACCTGGGAAACAGCAAGGAGGACACTTTAGGGCAGCAAAGATTCCTCAGCAGTGGGGGAGAGGAGGGAACCTGGGGTGACCAGACAAGGGGTGAGAACAACTTTAGAGTAAAGCAGAGCCACCCTGGGTGACAAGCTCCCTAGTCAGTGTGCACCCTGCTCTCCCTTTACTGCTGGAGCCTCATCCTGGGGGTCCCCCTCTCCTCACAGAGGAAAATACTTCTTAAAACTAAGCCCTGCCCACAGGGCTCTCTAGCTAGAGCAGCTATTCAGACAGCCGAAGAAGGAGCCCCTGTGGGACAGGGGTCTGAGCAGCCCCACCTGAGCCCCTCCATCAGTTACCCCCTACTGGAACTCAGGGCTCTTCAGAGAAAGCACCAGGACCAGTGTTTGCTTCTCTGAGTCAGAGGAGGGCTGTGTCCTCAGACAATATGACACTAGGACATAGTTACCTTCCCGCACCCTCTCAGCTACCTTCCACTGTGCCCTGTGACTGCACTGAGATGTTACTAAGAAAACATGAGATGAGACAAATTAATGTCAGTCTCATTGTGTGTGGGTGTAAAGGGACTCTGCTGTGCAGGGCAAGGGGTCATTATGGGTACCCTCTGGTGCTTCCCAAGATCAAGCCATTGGCTGAGAAGCTCTGACTCAGGCCAGTGAAGCTACAAAGACTGATGTTAAAATAGGCCATGGGGGAAATCTGGTTGTTCAGGTCAAGATGCTGTGAGCCCAGCATTTCTGAACTCTCTCCCCAAAGAGGTGGGTGTGGGGAAGGGCTGAGATTCACAGATCCCCTTCCAAAGTTCAGATGTGGACCCATCCCTGGTGCCTGCTCTGTGAGGGCCACCCCTGTGTGAGCTGGTCCTCCTCTCTGGCCACGTCCACAGGGAGTGATGGGAACACAGAGTGAGCAGATCTGCCCAAGGGCACACACTCCTAAACTGGACCTGCCCTCCTCACTCTGCAGTGCTGCCTGGTGTAGGGCTTGCTGGTATAACTCACAATGTGTTTGTAAGTTTTAATTAAATAGAGATGGGAATGAAAGGTGAAATGAAAAATAGATACCTTCCTGACAAAACTGTGCAGTCTTCATTTGCCCATGCTGGCCTCTCCCTGTGCTAATGAGGTCCCAGGTGTAGGTGAGTCCAGAATTGTGGGGTGGGCTTTCTTCCTCCTGCTGCTTCTACCTCCCTGCTCCCTATTCTCCACCTGGGTGAAGGAAGGTCATTGGCACATTTACCAAATCAGGCTCTGTCCTGGGGGCTGGAGGGTTAAATTCCACACCCAGCAGAGGGCCCACACTAACTCTGGTTGCAGCTTCCTGGGTGCTGGAAGCCCTGCATTCAAGGCAGAGTGAAGGGACGTGGGGGCAACTCATTGCACTCACCTGGGTCGTGTTCACCAGACCAAACCTGTGCCTTTCCCCCTAAAACAGATGCACAGGGCTGAACACTGGCAGCATGACAGGCTAGCACCCCACACCTTGCAAAGGTCCCACAGCTCAGAGTTGGGGTGACTTACTAGGTGCAGCCTCCTGAGAGCAGGAGGCCCCTATGGAAGGCAGTGTGAAGGGGGCTGGTGGCTCCTCACTGCAGTCACTCTCAGCTGCTCCCCCAGATGTACCTCCCACACCCCAGGTCCTCCATGACAGGGCAGAGTGGTCAGAGCCCCTTCTGTTAGAGAGGAGCAAGGCTGAACCCCACATAGCCCATGTGTTCTTCCTGCACAGCCAGCTCCTTCTCTATGGGCAAGCTCCCCTGGTCCCTCCTCAGTGTGAGGATCTCACTCTACCAGAGTCGGGTGCCCACTATGTCTCCACATCTCTGAGTCCAGCTGACTTCTGCTGCTCTGGCCTGTTCTCCTCTGGATGCCTGGAGTCAGTGACCCTCATGCCAATGCCACTGGTCTTGCTGACCTGTGCCCTGGTGCCCATGTCACCCCTGCCCCATGGCCTCCTGGTATGGCCACAGGTCCCAAGTATGAAGGAGGCTTATCCCAGGAAACATACAAGGAAGATTCTATGTTGGACCCGGATCAACTCATTTAATTTAGTGTGTCAACAGTGATATTAGAAGGAAATATTAGAAAAACATGAACAAGACTTAAAAATAGCTGGCACTCATTTTTCAAAGATTGATTATTTCTATGACCTGAGGATAAGATAGACATACCCAGAGCATCACTCTGACACTTTGATGTCAGGAGCGAACTCAGGAGCACTTTCCATTTTGTCCAACACCAGCCAAGACTTCTGGGACATAGCCATCATATGCTTTGGTGTGCAAATTATAAAAAAAATGTCAGAGCTAGGAAATAACATAAGATCATGCTTTTTAATTGAGTTTGCAGGCTTCAGTGCTAAATCAGAGGGCTTTCTTGCAAACTCAGGTGAAATGTCACTTTGCTCCTCAACAAGGAAGCCCTGACTATCTGTATGTGGTAGAAACCTGCTACTGACCAGGATCTGGACAACTAAGGCTACAACACGGAAGCCTGGCCTCTTGAGGTACTCAGGGTGGTGCAAGGGCTAAACCCTCACAGACTGTGTGGTCTTCCTGCACTGCCAGCTCTTTCTCTGTGGCGAAAGCTCCACTGGTCCCTTTTCAGTGTGAAGAAATCACTCTACCAGAGCCAGGAGTCCACTTATCGCTCCAGGTCTCTGTGGCAGCTCCTCTCTGCTCCTCTGGCCTGTGCACCTCGGAGACCCTCCTTCAGAGGTCACTGGTCCCACTGACAGGTGCCCTTCAGCCCCTGTTACCCCGGCACCTGGTCTGCAGGTGTGGTCACAGGCCCAGTGCACAGGAGACTCAACCCAGTCAACATGCAGAATTATTTCATTGTTGGCACCAGAATCAACCCATCTGGTCGGGGGGAGTAGTAGTATGTCACTAGTGATGTTAGCAAGGAAAGATTAGAAAAACATGAATGAGATTTAAATTCTTTAATATCTGCCAGACATCATCAAAGATTTATTATTTGTCTAACGTGATGGAGAGAGATCTACCTAGACCATCCCTCTGGCACATGTGGTGTCAAGGATTGAACTTGGGAGCACTTACTTTTTTGTCTAACTTTAGCCAAGGCTCCATCCACCTCCTGGGCTTCAGTGCCATATACTGACATATGTAGAGAAAGAGTAACCTGCACATCACAGCAATCATGTCAGTGTTAGGAAGTGATATAAATGCATTGATTTAACTCAATGTATCAGAGTACCAGGGCAAATCCAGAGGGCCTCTTAGTTGAGCACAGGCCCATCCCTCAACAGGAAGCCTTGGTCATCTACATTTTGGTAGAAGTGTGATGGGTGGCCAGAAGCTGTTCAGCTTTACTTGTAGTCTCTTCTTATTTGGGCTTGGGTTATTCTCTTATTTGGGCTTGGGTTAATGCTGCATGAGGAAGGTCAGCCTCTGGAATTCTGCTTTTCTGTAGAGAGTGAGCTGGAACCGCCAAAATGTGACAGGTCAAAGCAGAAGCAGGAAAGGCAGACAGAGAGTAAAAAAGTTCTGTCCTTAGAGTCTGTGAATCAGGTTCTTCAGATCACATCAGGTGACATATAGGGTTTCAGGGGGTTGTGCCACTGTAGTCGTGCCATCTAGTGGGTGATGTCAGGGTGTGTAGGGGTCCAGATGGTTTTTTCCGGGATTCCTATGGAAAAAACATAAACAATCTGCTTCTCGTGATTAGCAGGGCATCTGATTTGAATGCTTTATATAAAAAGAGGTTTGGTGCCTTAGCCAACTGAGTATTGGGGGATGTATCTTTCCTATTCATTTATTATTATTATTTTATATTATTTTTCATGGTAGTCAGCCATTATCTGGAAGGTCCTGGGTGATTCATGGGGAAATAGAACTTATCTTTTAACGAGGACTCTAAGGTGTAGGGAAGCGGGATCTTTTTTTTTTTTTTTTTTGGTATTTTGCCTTTTGTTTCCCTAGTTGTTTTACTGTTGTAATTATATTGTTGTTATTACTGATATTGTGGTTGTTGGATAGAACAGAGAGAAATGGAGAGAGGAGGGGAAGACATAGAAGAGGAGAGTAAGAGACACCTGCAGACCTGCTTCACTGCCTGTGAAGCGATTCCCCTGCAGGTGAGGAGCCAGGGGCTCAAATGGGATCTTTAAGCAAGTTTTTGCACTTAGCGTCACATGCACTAAACCCACTGTGCCACCGCCCGATTCCCAGGAACTATCTTTTTTTTTTTTGATAAATATTATATTTTATTTTATTTTACTTTTGAAAGAGATGCAGAGAGAAAGACAGAGAGAAACACCAGAGCACTGCTCAGCTCTGGTGGTGTGGGGGATTGAACCTGGGAATTTGGAGCCTCAGGCATAAGAGTCTATTTGCATAACTATTATGCTATCTCCCCCACCCCAGGAACTATCTTTTAACATAAACTCTATGGCCATGCCAATAGCAACCTTGAGGGCACATGTGGCTCCCCACATGTTCTCCTTTCTTATATCATGTTTTGATGTTTGGCGGACTTTGTTTTGTGGCAGGGCAGACTGTGCCTGTCTTAGGTTCAGGATCAGCCTTCCGTCTTACCCGTCACTGGAACACCTGGTCATTTTTGCCCAGTAGTACCAGGTGCCCTGTCTTAGGTTGATTGGATAGCACTAATTTCCTTTTTACCCATCATTGGCTAGCCAGCACTCTACATGGTGGACGTTCTGATGGAGGGGGGCAAATCCTCCACAACAACTCAGTATTCTGCCATGTCCAGCCTATGATACTGAGTTTGTATAGGTTGCATCTTTATGTCATCAATCTGTTGTTGCAAAAAGGCCATGAGCTTATTAAAAATTATAGGACTGTGGTCTGGGAGGTGTCGCAGTGGATAAGGTGTTAGACTCTCAAGCGTGAGGTCCCAAGTTTGATCCCTGGCAGCATGTGTACCAGAAAGATATCTGGTTCTTTCTCTCTTCTCCTCTCTTTCTCAATAAATTAAAATGTTTTTTAAAAAAAGAATTATAGGACCTATTGTGAGCAGAAGTAAAACAAGCTAGAGTCCCACAACTAAGGGTAGACAGGTAAGGAAGGGGGAATGTATTCATTGGTATGAAGAGGTGGGATCATATCTCAAGTCTAAGGGAAGCAGTCAGTGGATGTAATGTCTAGGTGAACAGCCATTTGTCTTTGGGGGTAGTAAAGGATGTCCGTGGCATGGGTGATGTTATAAAGGGAAACATCTTTAAATTGTTGGCTGACAAAGGCATGGCTTATGGTGGCAAGACAAGATACCCCAGTTAAGTTTACAAGAATATGTGAATGTTTTTAATTTAAATAGGTTGTGTATGGAGGAACTTTTTATAGTTTAATACCTTACCATATGAACAGATGATTCTTCATATGAAGGCTTGATAGCTGTACTCACTTACTTGTGGAAAAAAAAAACTGTAACAAGTTAGAGGTTTACTATAATTGATACCTTGATGATTATAATTGGTTTGAATATCTTTATGATTTTGTTAAAAGGTCATCTAATGTGACCTCCTTTAGCAGTCTCTACAGCAGGATCTTTGGACCAATTATAGTTAAAATATATATATTGATTTTTAACCATTTTTACTTTGGAGTATAAACAGACTCAGGTTACTTAGAGAGTTAACGTATGTTAGTGACAATGGTTTTAACATTTGTAGTGCCAGATTGATGCCAGATCTGTTGTGGATTAATTTCCACAAGATAGTTTACAGGGCACTTTTGGGGGACTTCCAAAAGCATCCTGTATACAGAATTTGCATTTTAGTTTTGGAGATATATTGTTACGTTAACTATTTAGACTTTACCTTAAATAGTTAGTAACTTTAGCTAATTAACTTTACCTTTCTTGGTAGTGATATAGCTTCAAGGTTACACTTTTAACTGTTAAGTTAATGTTTTAACAAATTTGAGACATACATATAAACATTTAGTTATAATACACAGGAGGAAAAAAAACTTTTGTTATAAAAACATATCATTAAAAAAGAAACAAATTTATATCTGTCATTACTCACACAGTTTAAGACTAAACACTTACATATATACCAAAACTTATATATAAAATCAAAAGAGAGAAAAAAAATTTGGAATTTTTCTGGACATCTCCAAAAATTTTTTTCTGCATCCAGCATTTTTATATAAAATATAAAATTACCTTATAGAGTACTCTGTGCAGATGGGTCATGCAAAAATTTTTGGTCATTCAACACACTCACAAAACACAACTGGCCAGTCAGAACATAAGACATACAGGGGAGGGGTAGGAGAGAGGGCTCTGTGAGCCAACTTTTGTAGATTCTGCCATGTCATATTATGTATCCTGGGATGTATCCTGAGGCTAGTCCTCTTGTATTTCTTGTTCTTCTGGGATAACAGTGCCATCATGAGGGTATTGTCGGACATGGTGGGCAGGAACCCAGACAGGCTTAGAGTAATTATGTGGGAAAATGCATGTAAAACCTCTTCCCATGGTCAATAGAGGGTCAGGCCCTTTCCAAATTTTATCAAGTGGGTCTTTCCATTTGATCTTAATAGATGGGAGAGTAGATGGTGTTTGCCAGTGAAGAATAATAGGAGGTAAGTCCGAGTGATTGTAAATATTAAAGAGATTTAACGTAGTTAAGGCTTTTGCTAGCTGGATATTGGGGGGATACATTCCTCCTTTATCTTTATTTAATTGAGCCTTAAGGGTTTGATGGGCCCTCTTAACAATGCCTTGTCCCTGTGGATTATAGGGAATGTCTGTGGTATGAGTAATGTTCCAGAGGGAACAAAAATGTTTAAATTGTTTGCCGGTAAATGCATGTCCATTGTCAGTTTTCAGTTGAAGAGGTAAGACCATCACAGCAAAACAGGAGAGCATATGGCTTATAAGCTTTTTAGAGCTTTCTCCTGTCTGAGCTGTTGCCCACATAAATTTAGAAAAGGTATCAATTGAGAAAAACACATATTTTTGTTTGCCAAAGTTTGGTATGTGGGTGACATCAATTTGCCAAATAGCATTAGCTTTTAAGCCTCGGGGGTTAACACCAAGAGTCTGAATAGCAGGTATTTTTATGAGACTTGCACAGGAAGAGCATGTAGCTAGGATATGTTTTAATTGTGGTAAAGGAACATCAGGGAATCGAGCTCTAAGGCCTTTAAGATTAACATGGGTTATAGAATGGAAATCAGCAGGATCAGAGACAGAGACTAGGAGAGCTCCTGTGGAGGCAAGGCGTTCAACTGCAGCATTCCCTTCGGACATGGAAGGTGCTGAATATATAGTGGTTGGGTTTGAGAAGAGAGCATAGAGGCAACTTGAATCAAGAAAGGGGAAAGTGGGTTGTTATCAATTTTCACATAGGAACGAGCAAGCCATGGAAGTAAGTTAACAGTATACACACTGTCAGAAAAAAGGTTGAAGGATTCTGGTACAGCTTTTAAGGCAAGGAAAACAGCATAAAGTTCTTTGTACTGAGGGGAATTCTCAGGAAGCTCAGTAAAGAGAGGTTTAGGGGGTTGTTTGTCTAGGTAATATATAAGGGCAGCAGCTCCCTTTTGTCCACCATCAGTGAAGACTGTAGGAGCAGGAGTGGGATCTCGAGAGAAAAGTTTAGGTGCTAGTAGAGGCAAAAGAGGTAAAGAAGCTATCAATTTATTAGAAGGAAAATGGTTATCTATTTGTCCTGGAAACCCCATGAAGCTTATGGCAAAGCGGGAATGATGGCATATGAGCCACTCTGTATCTGTGAGAGAAAAGGGCAGAATAAATCCGGTTCTTTCCCTAAGACCTGCACTGACCTATTTCTTCCTTGGCGAACCATGAATGCTAATGCATCTATCTCAGTGAGGAGTCTTGGGGCTCCACCTACTGGCATGTGAAGCCACTCGAGAACCCCATGGTTCTGCCACAATGCCCCTACTACTGTGGGGGTGGAGTTAAAGATTAGAAGGTTTACCAGAGAGGAGGGGGAGAATCAAATAAGGTACATGTCCTGGAGGGCCTGGTTAACCCTTTCCAGTGCTGAGGAGGCCTCGGGAGTTAACCTACGTTTTGAGGAGGGCTGTTTGTTTCCTTTTAAGAGTTCAAACAGTGCTTGGAGGCAGCTTGGAGGCAGATAAAGATACTACCTAAGCCAATTTAAATTTCCAAGAAAACTTTGTAAAGAAGCAAGAGTGAGGTTAGAAGGAAAAGTAACAGTAGGTTTAAATTTGTGTTAGAGAAATCTCTGAACCTAAAAAAGATATTGGAGGAATTAGCTGTATCTTCTCAGGAACCACATTAAGGCCACTTTTCTTTGATGCAGGAATGAGAAAATCACATAGGGCACAGAGATCTCTATCTGATTTTCCCCATATTAATACGTCATCCATGTAATAAAAACATTAAGGTTCTTATGGATATATGGAAAAAGGGCAGATTTAACAGCCTCTTGACAAATTGTAGGACTACTGACAATGCTTCAGTGCAGCACCACCCATTAAAATCTATTGGCAGGGCTGGCGTTATTAATAGAAGGAACAGAGAAGGCAAAACGTTTACAATTTTGCAGATGCAGGGGGATAGAGAAAAAACAATCTTGTATATCAATAGCTATGATTGGAATTCCCATGGGAATTGTAGAAGCAAGAGGCAAATGCCTTTGGGGGGAGCCCCAGACCTGCATGGTTTTATTAACCACACAGAAATCTTGGAGGAGGCACCATTTTCCTGAGCACTTTTTAATCACAAAGACAGGAGTATTCCATGGGCTTCGAGAATGACGAATGTGTCCCAAGGAAAACTGCTCTTGGACGAGCTCCTTTAAAATTTCTAGCTTATCCCTAGGTAAAGGCTACTGTTCCACCCAGACTGGCTCATTAGAAAGCCAGCCTAAGCAGGGAGTTTGGCTACGAACTCTGCTCTGCAGAGGCATCTGTGGATATCCTAACATCAAGACATTCCAGAAGATCTCTGCCTAGTAGGTTGGTGCTAATATCAGCTATCAGAGGGCAAAAGTGTCTGGTAGAACCTTCCAGGTCTTCCCACATAAGCGAATCTCATGTGAGAAATGAATGGGTCACCCCTCCAACCCTGTGTATATGGGGTCCCGGGAGGAGTTCCCAATTTTGGGGAACCTCTGCTTGTCTTAAAATCATCTTTTCTGCCCCGGTGTCAATCAAAAATTTAAAAGGAATATTGCCAATCCTTACTCTCGTAGTAGGGTGACCGTGTTCTAAAACAGGAGTAGTCCACAAAATCTCAGGCCCCGAATTTGTACCATCTTTATGAAATTTGGACCAACAATCTCTCTTCCAATGAAACCCTTTCTGACATCTAGGACAAGGTGTTCGTGGCTTCTGGCTCCCTGACTGAAAGCGGAGTTGCCTTGACTGGAGGCATGGTTGCCCTGACTGGAGGCGGGGTTGCCCTGACTGGAGGCGTGGTCGCAGCTTATCTGGACATTGGTTATGCCAGTGCCCTTGGTGACCGCACTGAAAGCAGGCCCCATTTTGATTACGTGGGGTAACTGCATAAACCTGTGTCATAGTGGGTGCCCCATAATTGCCTGATGTAAGTTCCTGTGTTGCTAAATTCCAATTATCTGGGTGTTGGTGTTTAAGACTAAGGCATGCCTAATGGAATTGAGGTATCATGCCATCCCAGACAATAGAATGCAGGAGGAAAGAGAGGATTTCAGGATTATAAACCTTTCCCTCTAAGGTTTGCCTCACCCGTGAGATGAAATTTGCTAAGGTTCCATCAGTGTCTTGGTGAAGAGACTTAATAGGGACTGAGGCCTCTACTGTGGTTGGGGTTAACCTTTCCCATGCTTGTGTTGTGCAGATGCGTACCTGTTTAAAATAACCAGTTGGAAACTTGGCTTCTGCCTGCTGAGTTCCAGTTTCAAACTCTCCTACTCCAAACAATGCATCAAAATTCCATGCTATCTGTTACTTTTTTCCTGCAATTGTCTAGAGCATTCATCGTGGAAGCATGCCTTCCATTGTACATAGAGGGGGTCTGGCAATGGAGCATAAACCAGGTCTTTTCAATCCTGGGGTGTATTTAGATACTGGTAAAAACTCCTTAAAATGGACTTCGTCCATGGACTGTGAATTCTGTCCTCCTTCACGGCTTGTCTGAGTACTCTGAGCTCTATGGAGGAGTATGGGTGCCACCCCCGAGGGTTTTGTCTATTGGGGGCCACATTTACCAGGAAGGTGTGGACTTGGTCTGGTGACACACGGGGGAAAGAGTTACAGAAGTGGAGGCTGCTGTAGTGGCTACAGGGGAAACTGAGCGTGTACCTATGGGGACGGAGCTCTTGGGACAGACTGCAAAATGTTTAAGGTCTCTAAACGCTGAAAACATATCCTTTAACTGATGTATCTCCACCACAAGGTCTCTTAATGATGAGGTATCAGCAGGGGGAGTGGTCGAAGTGGAAACCTCAGGGTCTTTTAATGATGAGGTATCAGGAGGGGGAGGGGTCAAAGAAGTGGAAACCTCAGGGTCTCTTAATGGTGAGGTATCAGCAGGGGGTGGGGTTAGAGAACCGGAAGACTCAGGGGAAGCCAAAACTGTGGAAGCTGGGGGCGGGGTCAGAGGAGGAGTGTCCGAAAACTTGTACGTGTCTGTGGGGACGGAAGTTTTGGGACTAGCTACTGATCGCTTAGGGCGTCTAAGTCTTAAGCACATATGCTTTAACTCTATCTCAGCCTCAAGGTCACTTATCGTCATGGAAGACCACATTGTACATATCTTGTAAATAGCAATTATAGCTATGAGAAGCCATGGTGTAGCGAAAATTAAAGTGTCTCTGAGAGCGAGAACCTGTCCCAGGAGAGAAGGAGATAATGTCTGGGACACCTCCTCATAAAACGAAAAAAATCCCATGGTTAGGGGAAACGCAGGGCCACAGAGTCAGGCGGCTGCCACTTACCTGTGTCTGGGCAGCTTTTCTGGACCTCAGGCCGGGTGTGAGTGTGGGACACGTGTACTGTTGTTGTGTGCCATGGAGGAGAGAAAGGAGGTCCAGAGTGAAGAGGGAACACAAATCTTTATTTGCGCTGGCACCTCAGAGTTGGGTGCTAGAGAAGCAGGTTGGGACACGTGGAGGTAGCGAAAATGGCCGCCTCATGCAGTAACCTTTCCTGCGTCTAAACACCAAAGTGAAGCGCTGGCAAGAGAGTGAAATGTGGAAGAAGAAGGGCTTTTATAGGAGCAGCTTTTGTGAGAATGGAAAGGGGGAGGAGTAACCATAGAACTCCAAGATAGGATAATAACTCTCGTGAGAATGGGAGGGGGAAGGAGTGACCAAAGCACTCCAAATAGACAATGCCTTGAGGGCACAACATGGTGAAACAGGCACTCTAAGAATGTCCCAACTCTCGAGAGAACTAGCAGTAGCCTGAGGGGACAACATGGCAGATGTGACTGCATCTGCACAATTTCCCAGCAGTGTACTAGTGGGGAGACTGGAGGGTTGGTGAGTTGTGGGAATCAGAGCCCAAGTAAAAATGAAACTTAGGGGTCTGTGTGAAAGCTGCTGGTGAGTCAGGATTCACCCTATGAGCTGTGTGCTTCAGAGAAAACAGCCCTTCTGGTCTCTGCCCAGGACGCTCAGCAGCCAAGTGCCTTATAGGAGTCACAGGCACCAAGCCTGGTGGCAAGAAATTAAAGTGTAACATGGAACTAGATGCCAAGAGCCTGAAGGCTTGTGTTGAGAGTATCTCTATCAATACTTTTGTTATACACATGTAATTAAAAATGGAAAGCAGAAAATAAGACTCCTTCCAGGAGCAATGTGCAGCATTATGCAAGGACTAATCCCCAGCAGTGATCCTGAAGTACTGAAGAAAAAGTTCATACAATAAAATATAGACAAAATAAAAAATAAAATAAAAAATACTTTTAAAATAGTAAATTAAAAATAGATAAAGTAAAAGTAAGTAAAATAATGAAATAAAAAGAAAAATAAAACAAAAAAATTAAAAAATTAAATTTAAAAATAACTAAAAAACAAAAATAAACCAACTGAGGTGGTGGCCCCACAGGTTAACCACACACATTGCCACATGACAGTGTGGATTTGAGTTCCAGCTGCAGCTCCCCACCTGTAGGGGAGAAGCTTCAACAGGTGTGAAGCAGCTACTGCAGGTGTCTCTTTGTACTTTTCTAACTTCCTCTCTTCTCAGATATATCAAATTAAAATAAAAAATAAAATAGACTTTTAAGCTAAATGTGCAGAGCTGCCAGGCCAGTGATGATGGTGAGCATTTCACAGTCATCATGGCTCCAAGCTCTGGACTTGACAGTGGGAGTGGTCTTTTGAGAGGCTGCAGCCATTCCTGGGAGGCCTGCAGATGAAGCACCATGAAAGGCAGGGGCCACAGTTGGGGCTGTGGTGGTCTGCCTGGGTCTGCAGTAAGAGCTTGAAGCTCTGAGGTCCTTCCTCATAGAGATCCCAGGGTTTGGCAGGGCAGTGGCAGAGTGGCCCTGGGCCACAGTCCCCAGAATGCTGGGATGGGTAAGGCTCAGAGCCTGCAGCTTACTTATCAGTGAATCCAAGTCTCTGGTGACTCTGGTGCCAGCACCAGGAGGGCTTGAGTTGGTTTTCCTTCTATCAGACCTGTGGGCTCTGTATTCAGTCCCACCCAGGGCCCCAGAAGGGGACAGAGTAGTGACTGAGTTACCCAGGGCCACAGTCCCCCCTGTGGTAGAATCACCTAGGCTCAGAATCAGTAGCCTACTCATCAGTAAATTCAAGTCAGTGGTGACTCTGGTGCCAGAACCAGGAAGGCTTGAGTGAGCTTCTCTTCCAGACAGGTTGACACTATTACAGGGGCCTGCTCCCTGTAATAGTTACAGGGGAAGCGACTCTAAATGAACCAGTGGTCGATTTTCTTTTCCTGCCAGACCTGCAGACTCTGTGCTCTTTCCCACCCAGGTTCCCAGTGGGGGACAGAGCAGTGGCCATTGGACCCTGGGCTACAGTCCCCAAAATGCTGGGATGGGTAAGGCTCAGAGCCTGCAACTTACTGATAGGTGAGTCTAAGTCACTGGTGACTCTGGTGCCAGCACCAGCCATGGGGACTTCGGATGGTGCAGTGGTGGATTTCCTTTTCCTATCAGATGTATGGACTCTGTGGTCTTTCCCACCCAGGGCCCCAGAGGGTGACAGGGCAGTGGCTGAGTTACACTGGCCCACAGTCCTCCACTTGGTAGAGTCACCCAGGCTCAGTGTCTGCTGCATAGTGAAAGTACCCACTTTACTATCTCCAGCATTGGATAGGGTTGTGTCTGTTGTTCCTGCAGAGGTGGTGGTAATGCCTGGGGAGGTTGCAGCTTGGACAACAGCAGAGGTGGGCTGGCTGCTGGTTTTGGCCCCCACCTTGGGCAGTGTAGTGCAGCAGCCCCGAGTATCTGGGATAACAGTGGAGGAGGGCCCCCATCTGCTGCTGTCCTGGAGTGTGCTCCACTGGAAGGACCACTTGCAGAAGTAGGAGTCCTGGGACCATTCCCTATGTGGCGTCTATGAAGCACATGCACAGGGCCTAACTGGCATATGCCTTGGGACCCTTGTGCAATGGAAAGATCTTGGTTTGGAACCTGGGGAGTTGTCATGAAACTGTCCCCATCACCCCTGTTGCTGTTGCTGGAGTCAACTCTGGACTCTGCAGTGGGAGCTGCCCCTCCCAAGGCCTTTGGCCTGCCAGGGCAGACCTCTGACATGCAGGTGACAAATCTAGAGACAGTTACTCCTGGCTGTGGGGCGTCTTTCCTGTCTATGCTGGGTCAGTCTCAGAACTGAGGGTTTTTGAGTTTTGGGCCCCAGAGCAAGACAAGGCAGTAGCTGAGGGACCCTGAGCCATAGTCCCCTGTTTAGAATGATCATGGCTCAGAGTGCCATTGTCACTGCCCCCACTGAGAAGGGAGGATTAAGTTGACCTTGCAAAAGTGGTGGCATTGCCAGCACTGCCAGCAGCCTGGGCAGCTACAGAGGGAGGCTGGCTGCCAGTTTGGGTCCCTATCATGAGCAGTGTAGCGCAGGAGCCCTGAGTCCCCGGAGGTGCAGTGGAGTCCTGGGGAACAAGGCCTGCAGTAGACGAGGGGCCCCCATCTGCTGCTGTGCTGAAGTGTGCTCCACTGGAGGGACAACTGGCAGAGGTGGGGGTCCTGAGATCCTCATGCCTGTCAGCACAGCGCTGCCCACAGTGACCTGCGGGACCCCTAAGCTTTCAGAGGTGGCATGTCTTCTTTTGGAGGCTCTAGTCTTAAGTCTTGAGCCTCTGCTCCTCTTCTGCCCAGGGGTCCCTGACATGTTGCCCTGTTCCATGAATGGGACCCCAGAAGGAAATCTGAAATGGCTCGGGAACTGAGCTGGAGTAATACCTGTGGATTCCAGTGGGATGACTCCACAATGATGTGTGTGTGTGTGTGTGTGTGTGTGTGTGTGTGTGTGTGTGTGTGTGTGAGCTGGAGTAATACCTGTGGATTCCAGTGGGATGACTCCACAATGATGTGTGTGTGTGTGTGTGTGTGTGTGTGTGAGCTGGAGTAATACCTGTGGATTCCAGTGGGATGACTCCACAATGATGTGTGTGTGTCTGTGTGTGTGTGTGTGTGTCTGTGTGTGTTAGGGATGGGACCCAAGTGGGGACCTGGGGAGGCCACCCCATCCCTGGGCCCCACCTGGCTCCCTCCCCTGCCCCTTAGTGTTCCTGTCCACCTGCTGTAGGTACTGTGAATCCCAGGATGAGTCCTCAAGCTCTGAAGAAAAGACAGGAGGGAGCAGTTCACAGCGTAGGAATTAGTTGTGGAGAGAGCAATGTCTTGAGCAGTGGCCAGCTCAGAATCAGAGATGCCAACTGCTTGACCTGTTGCCAGGAGACCAGTGGAAGCTGTTGGCCAGGGAAGCCCAAGTGCAGCGGGGTTATCTGGGGGGACAGCCCCACAGAGACAGTCCTAAACATTCAGGGACTGTCCAGTTGCTGGCCTGGGATGGGGACAGGCTCACTGAAAGAAGCACACTCCCTCCCCCTGCTACTAGCCCCAACCTATACTGGGTGCTGGAGCAGCAGCTTTTCTCTCCAGCCTCATCAGAAAGTGGACTGTCCCTGTGCCCTGTGATTGGTGGAAAGTGTTTTTCTAATGTCAGTTAAGGTAATGGTGTTCCATGACTACCCCTCCCCCAACCCATGGTAGGAATGTTCCACTTTTGATTGGGTGCATTTGCATATCTGATAGATAAGGGGAGCATTTGTTGTATCCCACTGAGTATTGGAATCTACTACTAACTATATGACTGTTAATGTGACTCGTCTTATTAATACTTGCTTCATGTGTTTGCTGCTTCTTTATTTGGTTCATAGACAGGGTAATATATATAACATCTTCATTGTATTATGGATTCCTAATCATCATATAATGCCCTACATATATCTGCCCCTGTACATGGGGATCTATGTCAGGATGTAAATCAAGTTGTTTCTGCCTTTTTTAAAAGTGACCAGTTGTTAGTGTGAGCATCTTTCTACCATTTACTTGGAGCCTCTTTGTCTTAGAAGCTCATCTGGGTTTCTTGTAGTGAACAATTCAACAAATGGTATTGTGAAAATTGGGTTGAACATGCAGAAAAAACTGGACCACTACATCCCACCACACAAAAATGAAAACTACAGATGGATCAAAGGCTTGAACGGTAGACAAAGACTACCAAATACTTAGAGGAAAATGTTGGAAGAAGTCATTTCCATCTAATACAAAAAACAAAAACAAAAATAAACCAATATGGCTACATAAAATTGTAAAGCTTCTGCATGCAAAAGAAGCTACCACCCAACAAAGATATTCCTTACAGAATAGGAAATCTTTACTTGCCATACATCAGACAAAATATTAATAAATAACAAAATATATAAAGAGCTCATCAATCAAACAAGAACAGTACAACAAATAACCCTATCCAAAAATAAGGAGAGCATAGCAGCTTAATATTCACCAAAGAGGAGAACCAAAAAGCCAAAAGATAAAAAAATGCTCCAGGTCATTAATTGTCAGAGAAATGCAAATAAAGACAATGAAATACCACTTCACTCTTGTTAAAATGTCATACATCAGAAAAGATAGCAACAAGAAATGCTAGAGGGATTGTGGGGATAAGAAAACTCTTTGCACTACTTGTGGGGATGTGAATTTATCCAACTCTTATGGAGAGTACTTTGGAGATCATTTAGAAGGGTAGAAATGGCCTACCCTATGAGCTGGCAATTCCTTTCTCAGGTATATATCTTAAAGAATCAAACACAACCTTACAAATAGTTCTGTGTGTACCTGTGTTCATAACAGCACAAGATATGATAGCCAAAGCCTGGAAGTAATGTCAGTGTCCAAAAACAGATGAGAAATTAAGTTGTGGCTGGGGGCAGGCAGACACACACCCAATTAAGCACACATAGTAGTAAGCTCACATAGTACTAAACACAAGGACCCATGCAAGGATCCAAGTTCAAGTCCTTGGCTTCTCATCTGCAGAGGGTGGGTGGGATGCTTCACAAGCTGTAAAGCTGGTCTGCAGTTATCTGTCTTTATCTCCCCCTCTATATCTTCCCCTCTTCTCTCAATTTCTCTCTGTCCTAGCCAATAAAATGAGAAAAAAAAAATAGCTGCCAGGAGCAGTGGAGTCCTAGTTCTGACACCAGTCCTAGCAATAACCCTGGAGAGAAAAAAAATGTGTAGTATATATGCACAATGGACTACTACTCAGCTATTAAGAATGATGAATTGACCTTCTTTACCTCATCTTTGATGGAGCTTAAAGAAATTATGTTAAGTGAGATAAGTCAGAAAGAGAAGGACGAATATGAAATGATCTCACTCTTTGACAGAAGTTGAGAAATAAGAACTGAAAAGAAAACACAAAGTAGAGCCCGGACTGGATTTGGAGAATTGCACCAAACTAAAGGACTCTGAAGGGAGCAGGACCTGATTAATGAAGGTGGAGGAGGACCTAGGCAGAGCTGAAAGTGTTTTTCAGAAAGTCAATTTTATATATGTGCCAATGACTGTATTTACTATAAACCATCAATCCACTAACTGAAAAATCACTACTAACAAATGTAAAATATGTATGGTTGGTTTACATTTTAAAAATAGAAACAGAGGCAGAGAGAGAATGAAAAGAACTATAGCACCAAAGCTTCCTTCAGTGTGTTGGTTGTCAGACTTAAATCTGGATAGTGCACAAGACAAAGCAGTACACAAACCAAGTAAACTACTTTGCTGTCCATATTTATTTGATGTATTTATTGCTTTAAATGAGAGAGAGAGAGAGAGAGAGAGAAAGATATTTTGACAGAAGGAGAGAGAGAGGGAGAGGGAGTGGGAGAAAGGGAGATGGAGAGGGAGTGATGGATATAAGTACGGGTTCAGTTCTGTTGGATGTAGTTCTGGGGAACCATTCTGGAACATAAGGCTTTGCAGTTCCAGGTTGACTCACTGACCTATCTTTCCAGCCCAACCATTATAGTCTAAAGGGAACTAAACTACAACTAAAGATATGGATGGTATCAAAGAAACAAATTTAAATGTGCAGTGGTGTTGAGAACCACCAGACTCCACACAAAAAAAACCTGAAATTTCAGAATAATCATGATTACAACTCAAAAAGTTCAACAGTCATATGTGAGAATAACTTGGGTAGCCAGATAAAGTTTTGCTGTTTCACCATGGACACAATGTGTGATAGATCAAGTGGCTTACGATTAATAAAAGGCCCTTGCAGTACTCATAATGGAAGGTGTTGATTTGAATTAAATTGTGGTTAGAGCAGCCTGGGAGTACAGAACTTCATTTAGGATACTGAACATGGAGAAGAGAAAGACATTTGAAATGTTCTGGAATTGTATTGGTCGGGTTCACATACTCAGTGAGGGAACTGAGAAAAAAGAGGGAAACCAGGATAATATCTACATACTTAGCTCAAACTTCTGTCCAAAAAATTCATGACAGAGATGGAAAAATCAGTGGAAGAAGAATGCAAAGGAGATGGATGAAGGACTTCTTGAGGTAGGTTCACTGAATTTATCTACTGTGTCTAATGGGAAACTATCGAGGAATAAGAAAAGGTTCAGAATTAGAGATCTGGATTTTCAATTAGCCTAAATATCTTAATGGTTCTGTGTAGGGAAATTGTGAGGATGTGGTAGAACCTTGCAGGGCTTGACCTGAGGAGTGATTTCATCCTGTCAGTCTCTCTTTCTACCGAGAGGTTGAGCAAGGGGGGACAGGAGTAACCCCAAAGGTTTGCCCCATTTTATCAGACTCCCTGTTTCACAAAGCACCCTTCATTCCTGATACTATGGCCATTAGGCAAAAATAAAGGGGGAGATGTCAGGAAATTGTGAGGATGTGGTTGAGCTTGGCAAGGCTTGACTTGAAGGAACATCCAACCTCTCGTCTTATCAGACTCCCTGCCTCACAAAACACCCTGCATTCCTGATACTATAGTCTGCTCCCTTATTATCTACATAATCATTGTTTTGCCTGAAAGATCCCCACCCATTCCATTCCTTTGATCTATCTTCTTTCTAAGCTCAAGACCCTCCCTGCCTGCAGGGTAGTATTATTAATACTACCAGTTAAAACCTACGCAACAGTTGGTAAGGAAGTTACTACCTTTCCAACCCCTCTTTGCCTTTCTCTGCCCCTTTCCTAGCCATTTTCTGTTTCCAACTTGCCGCTTCCGGGTCTGTCTTTTAAAAAGCCTTGGCTCTCTGATCAATAAAGAATTGAATTGTCTCACTACCATTAATCTGTTCCTCAGTCATCTCCCTTGATTCACTGAGTGAGTAGCAGCCCAGGCTGGCTCCAGTCACATTCTCTCCAACCCAGATAGTATGCCCCCCAGAAGAGGCACCCCCATGCTAGCATGGCAGTTCTGCTTAACACTGACCCCCAAGGCTGTGTTCTACTTTTAGTTTTTACAACCTGAAACTGTCCTTTGAAAAATATGAATTCCAAATGTCAGGTATTTACAGAACCTTTCCTAAACTTAAACTGTACTATTAGAAAATGGTTTTGTGCATGAATTAAACAAAAGAACATTTATTCCTCAAGGATATACCATATATTAGGCCACAAAGACAGTATCAACAAATTCAAGAGCATTGAAGTTATCCCAAGCATCTTCTCAGATCACAGTGAAGTGAAGCTAGCATTCAATAACAAACAGAAAATTACTAAAAGTACAAAATTTGGAAACTCAACCACATGCTGCTTAATAACTGCTGGGTCAAAGAGGCGCTCAAGCAATAAACTCAAATGTTCCTGGAAACAAATGAAAAAGAAGATACAAGCTATCAAAAGATTTGGGACACAACTAAAGCAGTACAGAGAGGGAAACTCATAGCCATACAAGCACACATTAGAAAACAAGAAAAGGTCAAATAAATGACCTTACTGCACATCTTAATGACTTAGAGGAAGAGGAACAAAGGAACCCTAAAGCAACCAGAAGGACAGAAACCACTAAAATTAGAGCAGAAATAAGTAATATCAAAAATAAGAGAATCATACAAAATATCAATGAAGATAAATATTGGTTCTTTAAAAATTTAAATGAAATTGAAAAAATCCTAGCCAGACTCAATTAAAAAATGGAAAAAGACTCAAATAAATAGAGTTGTAAATGATAGAGGAGATATCACAACTGACTCCACAGAAATCCAGAAAATCATGCAAAAATTCTACGAAGAACTATACCCCACCAAGCTAGAGAATCTGGAAGAAATTGAAGAATTCCTAGAAACATATACCTTTCTAAAACTGGACCAGGAAGAACTACATAACCTAAATGCACAAGTTACAGACAAAGAAATTGAAACAGTTATTAAGAGTCTTCCAAACAACAAAGGTCCTAGACCAGATGGCTTTATAAATGAATTCTATAAAACCTTCAGGAAATAGTTAATACCTACACTTCTAAAACTCTTCCAAAAGATTGAGGAAACAGGAACACATTTCCTTCCACCTTCTATGAAGCCAACATCACCCAGATACCAAAAACAGGTAGGGATACAACAAAAAAGTGAAACTATAGACCAAAATATCTCTGAGGTAGTTTTAGGAAACATTCCTCAGTTAAGTTTCCAGTGAATTCTGAAGTTAGGTGGTTGTTATTTTAATCATTTTGAGATGTGCTGAATTTTTGAGGTTTGATTTACTGTACTTCAGGATTGGGTATGTTTTTTTTTTCCTCATTAGTAAGTAAATAATGATTTACAAGATAGATGTTGTCATAGGCCACAGTATCTTAGCTTTCCTTAAGATAATTCAGTGCAAGATGCACTGAATAGACTTCTTTATTTTTTTTTTAAGTTATGCCTCTAAGGTTATTGCTGGGTCTCAGTGCCTGCACTATGAACCCACTGCTCCTGGAGGCCATTTCCCTCCTTTTTGTTGCCCTTGCTGTTTATCATTATTGTTGCTGGATAGGACAGAGAAAAATTGAGAGAGGTTGGGAAGATAGAGAGGGGGAAAGACAGACACCTTCAGACCTGCTTCACCTCTTGTGAAGCGACCCCCCTCCCCCGCATGTGGGAAGCCAAGGGTCTAACCTGAATCCCTAATCCCATCTCTGTGCTTTGTACCATGTGTGCTTAACCTGCTGTGCTACCACCCAGCCCCCTGAAAAGACTTCTTACTTAAACACCACACTATCCTTTTGAGGAATGAATTGTTCCTGTTCCCATTTAATATAAGGAAGAAACATTCCTCTGGTCATTCAACATAGTTTTTCTCCTATACTTCTACTGTAGTTGAAATCTCCTGAGTTAACCATGACTTCTGAAAATGTTAAAATCACTATGCTCATTTTCATCCTGGGAGAATTGAAAGGAGCTCTCAAATCTCCTTCCGTCTGTGTGACCATGGGAAGTATATTTAGTCTTTCCAAACTTCAGTATCATTTTTCTACAAAAATGAGGATAATAATAGCACTTATCCTCAGAGGCTACTGGCATAAATAAATTATATAAACTGCACAAATTATATTGCCCAGTGCCTGGCTCTGAATCACTTTTACTGTTGTTCTTACTGGCAGAAGCATACAAACTGTAACCTAATCAGGAAAGGAAGTTATTCCTAGCAACCTTAGGTTAGATAGATTGCCTCCAATTCAGGCATCTAACTAAAATACATTTACTACTTCTCAGCACTTTTGTAAATATAAAAATTGATAATACATATAGTACTCCCAGAACAGTGGATGACATTTTGAGAGATTTTAGCATATATTTGTTTCTTGTTTTTCTCTGTGTGAATTTCATTGCTGGAAAATATTCTGTAAGAAGATTTTAACCCCAGGGAGATTCAATGACCAACAAAAATGGGGTTTTAAATCTTTGTGAGTCTCAAAATCTTTAGGGGACACTAGTCAGTAATAGCATTTAGGCTGGGAAGGATACTCTGAGATAATATGATGGACTCAGAACACTTTGAAAAAAGGAGAGTGAAAAATTTGGGGGTGGAATTTATTTTTTGTGTGTGACTACTCAAATTTCCAAACTACAACTCTAGAAGCATAAATATCTACCTGTGGTATTGATTTATAATCTAAAATATATATTTCAACCATGTTTCTGCCACAGAGCTAGAACTATTATAATTTTCCTTCCTTCCCTTATCTCTTTTTAAGTTTTGTTATTATCTTTATTGGATAGAGTCTATCAGAAACCAAGAGGGAGGGAGGCGATAGAGAGGAAGACAGACACCTGCAGCACTGCTTTACCACTCGCAAAGCTTTCCCCCTACAGGTGGGGGCTGGGGATTAGAACCTGGGTCTTTGTGCACTGTGGTGTGCACACTTAACCAGGCGAGCCACCATGAGGCCCATCTTTCTTTCTCTCTTTCTTTCTTTTTTTGTTTTTTTCCAATATTTTATTTATTTATTCCCTTTTGTTGCCCTTGTTGTTTTATTATTGTAGTTATTATTGTTGTTGTCATTGTTTAATAGGACAGAGAGAAATGGAGAGAGGAGGGGAAGACAGAAAGGGGGAGAGAAAGATAGACACCTACAGACCTGCTTCACCACTTGTGAAGAGTCTCCCATGCAGGTGGGGAGCCAGGGCTCCAACTGGGATCTTTCCTTGTGCTTTGTGCTACTGCCCAACTCCTTCTTTCTTTCTTTCTTTCTTTCTTTCTTTCTTTCTTTCTTTCTTTCTTTCTTTCTTTCTTTCTTTCTCTCTTTCTCTCTTTCTCTCTTTCTCTCTTTCTCTTCCTCTCTCTATTTCTTTCTTTGCTTTTTTTATCAGGGTTATCTTATATGAGCCCACTGTTCTGGCATTCATCACTTTTTTCCTTTTCCTTCCTCTTCCTCTTCCTCTTCCTCTTCCTTTTCCTTTCTTTTCTTTCCTTTTCTCTAGCACTGCTCAACTCTGGCTTAAAGTGGAAACTGAACCTGGGACCTCAGAGTCTCAGGCATAAGAATCTTTATCATGACAATTATGCTGTTTCCCTGTCTTCTTTATTAAATAGAGATGAGAGACAGAAAAGAAAGGATGAAGATTGGTTGCCATATGTTAAGGAATCAAAACTTTAAATCTAACTTCCCTTGCAGAAGCTCCCCACCTAGGATGTTTCTGAGTTCTGTGAACCACTCTAGCGAATTAATTAACCCAAAGAGAGTTTCAGATCTGTGATCAACTGGGAAGAGCACAAGTGAAAATTGGCAACTGAAAAGGGACCATAGGATTATGGTCTGGTGATCATTATTAAATCAATTAAAATTTTTGTAACATATACACATTTTTATGCCTGCCTTCTATCTTCCTTTGTTCCATGGCCTCCTCCTTTCTTTCATTCTCTACTGCTTTCTTCATTCCTTCCTTCCTTCCCTCCTTTCTTTCATTACTTTCTTGTTCCCCTTCTAGTGACAGGAGGGCTTTGCACACACATTTGCAATTCTGTTACATCTAACATTTTCACATTTCTTTTTCTTAGAGGAAACCCATAGTTGTTTCATGTTTGTTGCATGTAGACAATAAGAAATGTAGCAACTTTAGAAGCTTATGGATGAAGGCCAGGCAGCAACACACATGACTGAAGGCACAATTACCCTGCCAAAGGACCAGGGTTCAAGTCCCTGATCCCCACCTGCAAGGTGGAAACTTCACAAGCAGCAACAAGATGCTGCAGCTCTCTCTCTCTCTCTCTCTCTCTCTCTCTCTCTCTCTCCTTCTAAATTCATATCTGTCTCTATTAGGAAGAAAATATGTAAAAAAAAAAAACACTGGAAGTAGTGGATTCATTGTATGGGCATGGAGTCCCAGTGATAACCCTGGGGTCAAAAAAAATAAAAAAGAAGAATAAATAAAATTTATGGGTTCTTGTACTGATGGTTGAGATAAAGCTCATCCTTTCTCTTGGAGTTCCACATGTATTCCAGCACCTCTTTGTATTATCAAATGTCATATCAAATGTCACTACTGGCAGTTATCTTCTCTGGTAGAGAATGTTAGTTATTCTAACTTTGTCACATTCACTTGTGTAACAGTTTCTGGGCACTATTACCGCATTACTTGCTGTCCAAGACTGATGGATAATTCACTGCCTCCTGTGGGTATGTATTTCCCATATGCTAATATATTCACCATATGTTGTTATTTTTTCTTCTAAGTACTATTTTTCTACCTTTGTAGATACAGTCTTTCAGAATTCAGTGGCACTGTGTTTATTGCTATCCTATCTTAGAGTGAGGGTTTGACAAGTTTATTTTTATCTTGCCTCTTTATTTATACTGCTCAGTTCTTCCTTTAGTGTAGAGCAGCATCTTTCTCCACGTGGATCAGTACTTTCAGAACCCGCTCTCATAGATCCTCTCCTTCTTCCTGTCAGAGCTGTTCTTGCAGCCCCTTTAGTTGTAATCTCTCTCTTCATTTTTCTCATTGAGCATGACTCTAGACATGTTTAACTGGGGTTTAACCCTAATTATCAATTTGGTATTCATGAAAGTATGTTAGGGAAAATCGTAGGGGAATACCTATTAGCTTGTGGGGAAACAGTCTGTTTTATTTCCTTGCTCTTCGTGGTGAAGGGAAGCCTAGATCTATAGACTCTTATATTTAGAGAAATCTAAAATCTTTGGGGTGAGGACACATAGTTCTCCAGCCTTATTCCATAATTCAGAGTGTCAACCAAGACCCTAATCCCAATTTATCAGGCCCATTCTGGATAATTGAATAGTCTTTGAAATATATCAGGGACTTTGAGTTTCTGACTTTTTAAAAAATATGTATGATTACCTTCTTAAAATGACATTTTTAGGTTCAAAATATTTTAGCAGTTACCAGCACATCACAACACTCATATATGTACTGTTTCACTCAGCTTCCAAATGTCTGGGCCACTGAGTATGTGGGAACATTTATTGTATCAAAAGATGTTTCACCAGTGTATTATATGTCTACTTTGTAAATGTTAATTTACTATTATTATTTTTCATTATTCAGTGTCTATCTTAGTCTAAAGATGATCACTTTTACTTTAAGATTTTTTTTTAAGGGAGTCGAGTGGTAGCACAGTGGGTTAAGCACAGGTGGCCGCAAAGCACAAGGACTGGCATAAGGATCCTGGTTCGAGCCCCCGGCTCCCCACCTGCAGGGGAATCGTTCCACAGGTGGTGAAGCAGACCTGCAGGTGTCTCTTTCTCTCCCCCTCTCTGTCTTCCCCTCCTCTCTCCATTTCTCTCTGTCCTATCCAATAAAGACGACATCAATAACAACAACAGTAATAACTACAACAATAAAAAAAAACAGGGCAACAAAAGGGGATAAGTAAATAAATATTTAAAAGATTTTTTAATTACTTATTTATTAAATAAGGCAGAGAGAAATCAAGAGGGAAGGGGCAGAGATAAAATGAGAAAGAAAAAGCGATGCCAGCAGCACTACTTCATCACTCCTGAAGCTTCACCTTTGCAGGTTGGGCCCAGGATCTTTCTGTCCCTATGGATAACTTTTAGTTTATTATACTCCATTGAGTATCCGTTCCTTTCTTCACCTGGAAATGACTGATCTACCCTCTTTTTTAAAAAGATTTTATTTATTTATTTATTAATGAGAAAGATAGGACGAGAGAGAAAGAACCAGCCATCACTCTGGTACATGTGTCGCCGAGGCTTGAACTCAGGACCTCATGCTTGAGAATCAAGTGCTTTATTCACTGCACCACCTCCTGGACCAGGGATCTAGCATCTTTTATTTATTTATTTTTTCAGTTATCTAAAAGCTATATTAAAGTGTAGGAAATTGACTTAACCTCTTCGAGAAAGGAGGAATTTCTTAGAGGTATTTTTAAAATTTATTTATTTATTTAATAATGATCCACAAGACTGTAGGATAAGAGAGGTTCAATTCCACGCAATTCTCACTACCAGAGTTTGGTATCCTATCCCCTCCAATGGAAGCTTTCCTATTTTTTCTCCCTTTAGGAATATGGACTTGACTTTACCTTAGCATGCCTATGTAGAAAGATATTTTTAGTGCAACTATGCCATTTAAGAAAGGAGATAACAAAACAGAGTTGAAAGTGAACATATTTTTTATAATATACTCCCCTCAAATGGTAAATGAGAGAAAGATCAGAGCAGGTCAAAGAAAGCTTCCAGGCTTTCCAGCTTCCAGACTACATAATACCAGAACTACATCTATGAAAGGAGTTTGAGAAGGAAAAAACAAGATTAATCTATGAAAGAAAGAGTCTTGCTTTTAAATTTTTCAATTAAATGTTTTATCTAATAAATTCACACGAGTTGGAGAAGGCACCTAGATTCTGGTGTGTGATAGTAGAAAAGTATCTAGGATAAGGAAGAGAGTGTCTTGAAGGCACCTATCACAGGGAAATGTACCAATTTGCCAACAACTGTAATTTAAATTATTAAACACCTCAATAAAGGGAAGAAATAAAATACCTTGGAGTGTGGCCAGGTGTCAAACTTGGTTAAGTGCATATATTACCATGCTCAAAGACGTGGGTTTGAGTCTCTGGTCCCCATTAGCAGGGGAAAAGCTTCCTAAGCAGTGAAGCAGGGTTCTGTTCTGTCCTTATCTATCCCTATCCATGCTCCTTTCCTCTCAATTTCTTTCTGTCATATCAAATCAAAGTTTAAAAAAAATCTTTGAAAGACAGAAAAAAATACCTTTGTCAGAATAATATGGGATATGATATAAAGACTGTGTATAGACTTGTCTCTTGGTAGATATGCCTGAACACTAGCATCTCTGCTGTGTGCAGTCATGCTGAAGGTTGGCTGGGCAGAGCTTGGCTCTGGGTGAATTCAGTGATGGATCTCAAAGGCACTACAGCTGGAGGATATAGGTATCTATATTATTTTTTTACATGTGTTTTCCTGAAGGGGCATTTGAAAAGTTTATCTCAGTGTTTGTCAAGACTTGTTTCTTTAACATGAGCCTTTTTTAAAGACAAATCTGCTGTAATGACAAAAAAAGCATTAAAAAGGAAGGTAAAAAGGGAAATTTGGAATATATTTAAATTTATATATGACATAGAAAGTTATACATACATGCAAGAACTCCTATCAAAATAAATGTATTAAAACAAAACACAGATGTAAGCAACAATTATAAACATACTACTAGTCATTTGAATGACAATTCTGTTTTTGTTTTTCAAAATTTTCAACATGATTGACAGTGAAAAAGAATAAAACATATGCTCTTTAATAGTTTCCTAACTTGAATTTTAGCACTTAAGTGTTATTTATCTGGGGATCCAAATTTACCTCCTTGAATGGTAAATGGTTTCTGACTGAACTTGATGATAGAATGGGAGTAACATAGCTACACACACACACAGACACACACACACACACACACACACACACACACACAAACAAAAGCAGTGTTTTGAATTTAAAAAAGAGAAAACATAACTCACACAGACAGAATTAGAAAATTAATTAATCCCATAGGTCAGCCTTCATGTCAGTTCACTTGGGGCTTTGCTTATAATTTTCTGTAGTTATCTTCTTTTTTATTAGTGATTTAATACTGATGTACAAAATTATGGAATAATAGAGTTAGTTCTGAGTCAACCAGAGTTTTGAACCCCCCATTCCTTCCATTGGAAACTGCAGGGTCTATTATAATTTCTATAACTATCTGTCTATTCGGCCATTTTTTCCACAGTCCTGCCCCCTTCTTCTCTCCAAGTCAAACATACACCCACTACTATTTCTGAATATCCTTCTTTCCCCCCTTTCTCTCTTCAGGTCCTGATGGAAATAGAGTTTATTACTCTCTGGTCAACTTCCCCTAACATTTCTTCCCATATGGGAGTATGGATCAAAATTCTTTATAGGGTGCAGAATATGGGAATTCTGGCTTCTGTGATTGCTTCTGCACTGGACATGGATGTTAGTAGGTCAGTCTATACCCTGAGCCTGTTTCTATCTTTCCCTAGTGGTGTAAGGCTTTGGGGATGTGGGTTCAAGGCATATTGGTGAGGTAATTTCCCCAGGGAGGTCAGGATGGACTCATAGTAGCATCTGCAACTTGGAGGCTGAAAGGCAATAAGATATAAAGCAGGACAAAGTGTTTAATAAAGAGGAACCAATAGGGCCAGATGGTAGTTCACTTGGTTGAGAACAAGTGTTACAATGCTGAAGGACCTGGGTTTGAGCCCACCTGCAGGGGGAAAGCTTCATGAGTGGTGAATCAGTGCTGCAAATGTCTCTCTGTCTCTTTCCCTCTCTGTCTCCCCTTTCCTCTCAACTCCTGGTTGTCTCCATCAACTAAGTAAACAAAGATAATAAAAAAAAATTTAAAAAGTGGAGCCAAAAAGTAGGAATAGAGCAGATGAGATTAAGGATCTTGTAGTTCTCTTTTATGAGTGTTCTGTATATATTTGGGATTCCCCAATTACTGTCATATTCATCACACTGTAGTTATTAACACTGAAGGATAATTCCTTTTAATGAAAATACAAAGAGAGGGATAATAATTATCATTTACCATCATCTAACAGATTACAAAACAAACAAACAAATTAATTAATTAAGGACAATTTGGGAGGGTTATAAAAGTGGCAGATTTATTAGTGATATTAAAACTGCAATTAGAAATAGGCAAGAGAGAAAGCAGTTCAGCAATGAGATAAGAGCCTAAGCACCAGCATTGGCTACAACATGTCCAAGTCCCAGATGATGAGACAGGAACAACAACAGTGGAAGGGGGAGTGGCTGAAAGTGGTAAACTTCCATCAGATGCTCACTTAAGTAATCTCTTATATTCACAATGCCTTGCAAGTTTACATTCTATGTTATATGTGTTTTACGCTCATAACATCAGTCATATGCTAATTATGTACATGGCCCACAATTCCTCTTGGTTATAGTCAAAACAATGTATTCCCAACAACAGATACCTTGAGAACTGGATTGTTGGACCACACTGCAACCAATGTCTTTACAATGGGAAATGCCTGCATGGATTAATTCAAATTCAGGTCACTATCCTTCTGTTGACCCTGCTGTAGGGGTGTAAGATATGGAAAGAAACACTATCATTGGTTTACACAAATCAAGGTCCATCTTGGTAGGTATCAATATGACCTAAAGATGAAACACTATGGAGGACTGCAATCTAATGAAAAACTAAATTTATTCAAACTGACTTGTCATTCAAATTGCAATAATTCATTTATAATTTTTTTTCCATTTTTGATCTTTTGGACTTTAATGAACTTAATGTCATCTGATTGCATGCTACTGTTTAGTGACATGCACTTGAAACTCAAATGTTGTTATGATGTAATGACATCTTAATGCAAATTAATTCACAGTTATTAATTAATAGTATCACCTTGTTGTAGATTGGACCATCCTTTTTAAAATTCATTATATTTATTTATTTTCCCTTTTGTTACCCTTGTTTTTTATTGTTGTTATAGTTGTTATTATTGTTGTCATTGATGTTGTCATTGTTGAATAAAATAGAGAGAAATGGAGACAGGAGTGGAAGAGAGAGGGGGAGAGAAAGATAGACAACTGCAGACCTGCTTCACCATCTGTGAAACGACTCCCTTGCAGGTGGGGAATCAGGGGCTCAAACCAGGATCCTTATGGCCAGTCCTTGCGCTTTGTGACAGGTGCACTTAACCCGCTGAGCTACCATCCAACTACCTGCACCATCTTTTGACGGCAAAATTGACAAATAAAAATAGTGTATGGAGTTGGTGTCTTTTCTGAAGTTTCCACAACAATTATAAGACAGCAAAAGGGAAATAAATAAATAAATAAATAAATAAATAAATAAATTGTTATATTGTAATGAGAGGAAGAAAGGGAGGAGAGAGAGAGATTGAGCAGAACATTGCTAAGCTTTAGCTTGTCATGGTACAGGGGATTGAACCTGGGATTCTGGAGTCTCAGGCATAAAAGTCTTTTTCATAAGTATCTATCTACCAAGCTCTTTGGTCTCTATATGCAATAAATACTGTTTATGAAAAAATTTAGAACAGTGGTCTGGGAGGTGGTGCAGTGAATAAAGCATTGGACTCTCAAGCATGAGGTTCTGAGTTCAATCCCCAGCAGCACATGTACCAGAGTGATGTATTTTTAAAAAAATTAAAACACTAGAAATGGGCCTATCTTAGGACCCAGCAATTTCTTTCCTGGGAATTCATCCACGAAATAAAACAACTATCCAAAGAGATCCATGAACCCCTGTTTCTAGCATCACAAATCTTCATAAACTAAAATTGAAAGCAAACTAAATGTTCAACAACACATGAATAGTTATGATGTGGTATTTAGACACAATAGAATACTACTCAGCTGTTAAAAGTCATAAGGTTATCTCTTTCCTCACATTTTGGATGGAACTTGCAGGAATCATAGTTAGTGGTATAAACCAAAAGGAGGACAAATACCTGATGATATCACTTATAGGTAGATTTTAAGAGAAAAGAACAGAAATGGAGAACACGAAGTAAGATGTTTACTGGTTTTGTACATTGCTGCAAAGCACAGGGCTCTGGGGAAGGGAAGGGTCCTTGCACATGATGGAGAAGGACCTACACTTGAGGTGAGAGTGTTTTTGGTTTTTTTTGGCAGCCCACTGAATCAAGTCCAGCTCCTTTTTTTTTTTTTTTAAGAATTTATTTATCAATTAGAAAGATAGGAGGAGAGAAAGAACCAGCCATCACTCTGGTACATGTGCTGCCATAGATCAAACTCAGGACCTCATGCTTGAGAGTCTAGTACCTTAGCCACTGCGCCACCTCCAGGACTATGAGGTGAGAATGTTTTGCAGACATATTATGGGGAGATGAGAAACTATATAAACCTTATTGTAAACTACTACTCCTCCATTAAATGATTTTTTAAAAATAGCTAAAGTTGGATCTATAAGTACATCTTCTATCTATGAGTTTCATATTAACTCTGAGTAGTCTAACAGAAACCTCAACCTTCCTATTTTTGAGGGGATGTCAATAATTTGACCCCCCATGAAGTTGAAAGGAAATGGGTAATACAGCCTGTTTCTTTCCATGATGCCCTAATTAAAGACACTTCCCCCATTGTTCTTATCCTATTCATATTGCCACAGTGAGAAGAGGATCTTCTCAGAATCTGAAGTATTGGAAAAAATAACTAATCATATTTTTAAAAATTGCACATTAAAATTTACACACAGGGGCCAGGCAGTGGCACACCTGGTAATCTGGTAGAGTATACATGGTATAAGGTACAAGGACCCAAGTTCAAGTCCCTAGTCCCCATATGCACAGGGAATGCTGCACAAGTGATGAAACAGTGCTGCAGGTATCTCCATTTCTCTCCCCCTCTCTATCCCTCCCTTCTTCTCAGTTTCTCAGTCTCTATCCAAAACATGAATAAAATAAAATGAATTTTTAATTACACATAGTATTGCATGACATTATTAAAATCTCAATCTTTATGTCATTGTATCTGTCAAGATTAAATTCAATAACATTTCAGTTTATACAACTTTATATTATATTGTAAATTCTTTTGATCCTTACAGGTATATGAAACTTTTATTTTTGTTTTATATATGCCACCATGAAATGAATGCATGGCATCTTGAAAGCATGAAGCTTCATGAAGTTCCCCAGTCCAATTTTCTCTGCTTCTGAGCACTGCTGTTATCATTTATGGAGTCCCTATCCCAGTGCTGTTCATATTATTTCCATATGGAACTCTGCTCAAACCCAGGTCTTTTCCCAGGGTAAGGTGAACACCCTACAGGTAAGCTAACTCCATATAAAACACTTTAGGATATTTATGTTATTAAAAACAATTGTTTTTATAATATTTCATAAAATAAAGACCTGTCTCTCTGTGAGTAATTTCAACATTTTATTGTGAAGGATTTTTTGCTATGAAATTTAATATATATTTCATACTACTATCCAATAAACTTTATATTAAGTTATTCTAGACATATTAGTTATATTAGTGACATATGCTTTGACAGCATTGAATTTGTCAGCACTTTCTGATTTACATGTGCATTGGGGCTAATGGCAAAAATAAAACAAAACATATTAACAGTGTTTTGGCTATTCTTTCTTTTGTAATGTTACTGGCACAGAGTGTGTTTTCAATAAATGCTTCTGAATAAAATAGCTGAAAACAATACTTTAAAGGTAATAGCATAGATTTCTGACTCAACTTATTTCAATACAGTCTTTTCCCCACTCTTCCCCCTCACCTTCTTTTCTCCTTCTGTAAAAAGCAACCAATAATTCTCCAGGTTTATGATTCACATGAAGAAGAAAATCAATGAATGGATGAACACCATTCATCTAAATATAGTCAACCCAATTTAAATAGTTACAAGCAAAGCTCACTGAAATTATAAAGTCCATACATATACCATCAAGGGACAAGAAAACCATTGCCTTAAATTGCTATATATCCAGATGTATTTTAATGGAACTTGAATTCAGGTGAAGACAGTTAAAAAAAGAAAAAGCTCTTAAACAGGTTGGAACTCAATAAACACTTTTGTAACTTTTGTTTTTAAATTGTAATATGCTCTACAGGCAACGTCTTTCCTGGTTAACTCTACTGCAGGGTCTCTGCAGCACACTGAGTATAGCCAATGAGCCAATGCCAACGATTATTTCAGGAACCTAGCTTGTGCTTAGGGGAAGCATTTTTGTAATTAGACTGTCTATCCTACACAAGTGGAACTTATTAGAGAGGACTCTAAGTGGCTTAAGCAGGTAGAACTGTTTGTACTTATTTTCTCAAATGCCAATATGCTAATTTAGCAACTGGTGAGGAGAGGCAACTTTCTCTGCTACACTTTGCTTTTGGCTTTTCTTATAGGACTCACTGTTTTTCTCTTTGTGTACTGTGAATGTACATACTACCTGAGATAACACTTTCTATCATTGTGATGATCGCAGTGCCTAGCAATTAATTATACGTAAGTATATTTCTCTTATTTACATAATTAGAAACAGAAGTGCTAAGAGCTTAGATGACTTCTTTATCATCTAATACAACACCTAGTGATTCAAGACAAAACACCATATATTCTAAGTTTAAAATAATTTATATATGGAGATAAATCTTACAGATATCAGTAATACACATTGGAGTACACAATGGAATAATATGCAAAAGATCTATGCTCACATAAACACCATCTGCAAGTCAAATTAAACACAGAAGTAAGTGAGTTAAAAGCAGAAAGTTTAAAAATCAAGGAAGATCAGGAGGTTAAGATTTTACAACAGCCTAAATCTGAAAGCAACTCAGATGTCCAATAGATAAGTGGCTAAGAAAGTTGTGGTATAGATATACAGTTGACTAGTACTTAGCTGTTACAAATCCCTGTTGCCTCATCTTGCACGGAACTGGATGGAATGATATCAAATTAAGTAAATAAATTTTTAAAAAGGCAAATAAATCATTTCACTTAGAGGTGAACCATTAGCAGGAAAGACATGGAAAACACAAGGTGTAACTTGGACTGAAGATGGTGTTTTGCACCAAAGCAAGGACTCTGGTGGAGGAGGAGATGGGAGGGGGTGAAGATGGTGCTAGGGTCATGGTGCTTGGTGGTGGACAAGGATCTAAGTTGGGAAAGGGGTACGTGTATTGTACTGACACCCATCATATGAGAAGAAAACTTTTACCTGTGTGTCAACAACTGCACAGTAAACCCTCCAATAAAATGACTTAGAGATTTAGAGAAAAAAAATATTTTGGAAAAGAAAATCCTCCAGGGGAGTTTACTGTGTGTAGCTGCTTTTCGCCTGGAGTAGCTGTTGCTTCTGGACCCCAGTAAGAGGCTAAAAGTAAAAGATTATGACTCCAGGTCAGGGAAAACATGGGGACTTTTTTGGTTAGAACAATATGTCTAAAGTATAAATGATTTGTTAAAATACACAGGTAATTTCTCCTGGAAATTGCTTTTTTTTTTAATTGCCTCTGGTGTTATTGCTGCGGCTAGATGCTGCACTATGAATCCATTGCCCCTGACTGCCATACTTTTCCCTTTTCTTTCTAATTTTTATTAGGTAGGACAGAGAGAAGCTGAGAAAGGATAAGGATATAGAGAGGGGGAGAAAAGGAAAGATAGACACCTGCAGACCTGTTTCCCAGCTTTTGAATGCACTGCAGGTAGGGGGTGGGAGCTCTAACACAGGTCCTTGTGCTTAGTATTATGTGTGCTTAGCCAGGTGTGCCACCGGCTGGCCCCCACACGTAGCTTGTATGCAGTAGATTGCAAAATCTATAAGAAAACCCTCTAAAGATAATGTTTTTTTTATTATTTATAAAAAGGAAACACTGGGGGGTCGGGCGGTGGCGCAGTGGGTTAAGCGCATGTGGCGCAAAGCGCAGGGACCGGCATTAAGGATCCCAGTTCGAGCCCCCGGCTCCCCACCTGCAGGGGAATCGCTTCGTAGGCGGTGAAGCAGGTCTGCAGGTGTCTATCTTTCTCTCCCCTTCTCAGTCTTCCCCTCCTCTCTTCATTTCTCTCTGTCCTATCCAACAACGAATTGCGTCAACAAGGGCAATAATAATAACCACAACGAAGCTACAACAAGGGCAACAAAAGGGGGAAAAAATGGCCTCCAGGAGCGGTGGATTCATGGTGCAGGCACCGAGCCCAGCAATAACCCTGGAGGAGGAAAAGAAGAAGAAGAAGAAAAAAAAAGGAAACACTGACAAAACCACAGGATAAGAGGGGTACAACTCCACATAATTACATAATTCCCACCACCAGAACTCTGTCTCCCATCCCCTTCCGTGATAGCTTTCCTATTCTTAAGACCTAAGGTCATTGTGGGATGAGAAGGTGGAAGGTCTGGCATTTGTAATTGCTTCCCTGCTGAACATGAACATTGACAGGTCAATCCATACTCCCAGCCTGTCTCTCACTTTCCCTAGTAGGGAAGGGCTCTGGGGAAGCAGAGCCCCAGGACACAATGGTGGGGTTGTCTGTACAGGGAAGTTTGATTGGCATCATGCTAGCATCTGGAACCTGGTGGCTGAAAAGAGAGTTAACATATAAAGCCAAACAAGCTATTGACTAATCATGAACCTAATGGCTGGAGTAGTGCAGATGAAGAGTTGGCAGGGTCTCCGTTTTGTAGATAGCTAGTAGGCATATTTTAGTTATACCAAAGGGCCTGTGGCTATACAAGTTTTTTTTTTTTTTCCTGTGATGTCATGGCTGGAAAAAGGACCAGAAAGCTGGATCAGGGAAGAGAGTAGCTTCCAAATATGGAAAGGTGTATAAATATTGTTGACTGTAAAACCCATCAATTTGATGTGATCTGGGGCCCATATTCAGCTTAGGAGCCTATTTGACTTCTGCATCCCTGTAGATCTGAGCTCACATTCTGTCATGAGTATGAACATTCCAAGGTGTCCCAATATCAGGACCCATCTTCCTTACGTGTAGCATATAGTATGTTGTCCAGCCTCCCTTCGGAGGATGGAACATTCCCTATCATTGTTGATGCATGTTGAGGGCAAGGTCCTATTGGGGCCACAAAGGGGTCTATTTTGTTGTTCCTGATAGAGATGATCAGTAACGGTGGAGAGAGGGATTTATTCAAGGTCTAGGTCCATCAAGTCTGTTTGGGAATCTCAGGACTCCCCGACTAGGGCCCCAGCTGATGGGGTGGCCTGATAGTGACTAAAAAGTCATCATTAAAGTATGCCAGTCTCTTGCCCTTATTCAGCTTTTGCAGTCCTTGCTTTGACAATGATAGATTGAGAGTGAGTGAGGGAAGTAGGTGAGGAGTTTATCTAAGTTTAATTTCATTAAACTCACTATTTTATTAGATACTATTTCATTATACTCACTATTATACTCACTATTATACTCACTATATTATACTCATTATATTTCATTATGACTCACTGCAGACTATTGTGTACTTTTGCTTTCATGTACATATTTTGCCCTGATTTATGGATACATGTGAACATATGCCCTATCTCATGGGACCTGGTCTATATCTAGGTTTTGGGACTTTGTTAGGAAGTGAACCACCTGGAATGGAATTAGAGAATCCTATGAAAGAAAAAGATCTCACCTGAGTAATGAGGCTGAGGGGTTGGCATTCCATGCCTGATGTAAAGACAATGTTGTATTGTCTTGTGATAACAAAATGAGATCCAACAGGGAGGCAAAAGCCTTGGTTTAAAAAGCAAAACCTAAACACCAAATAAGCAAAAGAATCCTTTTCAAGGTGTGATTCACCTGGGTTTTTATGTGGACATCTGTTATTTTTGTGACTGAGCATTACAAACTGCACCTTCCTGTCGCTCAGATGAGCCTTTGACTCGTTTCAGAATTCACTAATAACTTACACTGTCCTAAAAATGAGGAAGATAAGCCTTTTCTAGTGGTGGTGGTGGAAATATGTGTCATAATTTCATTTGGGAACCTTAAACTTTTGTAATACCAAGGGATCTCTAGCACATAATAAGTAATACTAGAGTAATTTAACAACCACCACCACCACAACAACAAACTCTTTTTAGATCAAATGTCTAGAAGAAAAATAGTGACGGCTACTCCAAATACTGGTTTAGAGAATGTATTTTATTTTTTTTTATTGATCAGTCAAAATGCCTATCTAAGTGTGACCAACAGATTTTAGATAATATGGAATCTTAACACCTGACTAAAGGAAGTTTTCTACAGTTAAAATTAAAATATCTAAATTTAAAATGGAATGGATTTAGCAGAAAACTTACACAATATTGCAAAAATTATCCAAACAGAGAAACAACAATAATAATTTAAAAAGACAATGGACAAGATCAAATATACTTATAACTAGAGTATTAGAGGAAGAGAGAAACTGCTATAGAATAAATGTATTAAAAAACAGCCCTTTAAAATGGTGGCCAGGGAGTGGCTCAGCTTGTGAAGCTCTGGACTTATAAGCCTCCGTTTTCTAGTTTGTTCCCGGGTACTGCACATACTGGAAATACACTCTGACCTTCTCTCTCTCTTTTTCTCTGTCTGGAATTATCTTAATCATAGGCAATAAATAAATTCAATCTTTTAAAAGTAATAAAACAAAAAAGTTGTACCCATTGGCTATGTATTAGAATTTGTAAGAGGGTTCTGCATCAATTTAAAAGTGGTCAGGTTGAACCTTTATTTTAATACCTTAAACATATCTCAGTTATGAGAAATAGCTGACATATGAATATTTATAGACCATCTTCTAGCTTTTCATGCAAGATAAAGTCTGAAGAATTTTATGGACAGAGAGTTAAATTTTAAATGAGTCCCAGTTGCATATTTCCTAAGCATGCAGAGATATTAAATGGAAATCAAAACAACAGGACGTGGTTTTAAAAGTGATTCTGGATTATATGCCATACAAAATAGGATTGGCTGGAGTGTGGAAATGTACTTTCATATCATGATATGTCTATGGAATACTTAAAAGCTTTTCTCTGTGAATGTTAGAAGAATGTTTTTCCATCTGGTGGCACATCTATTACTATAAATTTGGGAAGATGGAAAGGGGAGTCCATAAGCATGAATTAGTTAAGTGCTTTTGGAATACAAGGTGTTTCCCTCTCTCACTAAAATCCAATGGACAGATATGATTGCAATTCTATTGTTATTTTTCTTAAGATGTTTTGAGACATTACTTATTGTTTGCTCTATGCTTATGTGCTATTTCTTCTCACAAAAATCCGTAGTCAATGTATATTTCCCTTACTTGAAATTAAAGGGTGTTTTCTTAATGGTTATTCTTTCATAAAAATGCTCAAGGAGATGTATTGCACCAAAGTAAAGGACTCTGGGGTAGGAAGGAGCATTGTGGAGAAGGATGTAGGTGGGGGTTAGAGTGTTGTATGGAAAACTGAGAAATGTTACACATGTGCCAACTACTGTATTTTACCATCAACTGTAAATCATTAGTCTCCCCAATGAAGAAAAAAATTAATAAAGTGATAGAAGAGGACTAGGGGTTGGTGGTGGTGGGTGTGTTTGTGTGACACACCCTGTAAAGTGCATGTGTTACTGTGCACAAGGATCCAAGTTCAAGCCCCTTGCTTCTTTAAGCCCCTGGTTCCTTTCTCTCTGTTTCTTCCTCTTTCTTTCCTCCTTTGCCTTTCTCTGTCTCTCCCACTCTATCAAAGAAAATGAAAAAAATTATATAATAAATATATCTATATATCTATGCTGGAATCAGTGGAGTTATCCTGCAGGAGCCCCAGTGATAAGCATGGTAACAACAACAAAAAAGTGATGATAGACTAAGAAAGAACATCACTTCTTTTCTTTTTCTTCTTTTTTTCTAAATGAGAGAAATGGTGGGGGTGGAAAGGGAGAATGATAGAGAAAAAAGTACCTGCAGCACAACAACACTACTTATTAAACTTCCCCTCCTACAGTTGGGGACCTGGGGCTTGAATCTGAGTCATTGCTCATGGTAACGTGTGTCCCCTAATGGACATGCTGCTGCCTGGCCTCTTAAGCAAGAGTATTCAATAGAATAGCTAATTCACAGCATAAGAAAGTGGTAGATATTCTAACCTACAGTTGTAAAAGGGTGTAATGAACATATAGAAAGATTGACTTCAGATAAGAGAATGTTATTTTTTCTCCAATTATGTCAGATAGGCATAAAGTGTTTAAGTAGATATGGGAGTGGAGTCTGTTGAGGTTGAATCATTGTTTCTTTTCCCTCAGTACTGTAGGAAGCAGGTCATAAATTGAACATCTGTGCTGAGAAGTAGTTGGAGATTTTAGGGCAGAGGAAAATAGATTATATAGTCACATCAGACATGAGGGAGCGAGAAACCGACTGATGATCTGGGCACCATTGAGGCTTCTCATAAACTTTGTTGGCTGCCATTATTTAAGGAAAGAGTAGTCAGTGTTAGACCAGTCATAGTCATTGAATTTTGCATTATCCAGGGTCCTGGTCCTGCTCTTAGATGTTGATAAAGGTTAACTGTGAGATCAATTCACTTTAATATCCATAACATTTCTTTATTTACCCTACAAGTATATATATTAAGAATCTCTGTGTAGTTAGATACCACACAGGGCTTTGAGATTACATCAGTGAGTAAAATTAATGTAGCCATGGAGAATTCATTCTAGGGACCTGCAGTGGCACACAGTGTAGAGAGCACATGGTTCTCGAACTTAATGCCTTGGGTGTGAGCCCCTGGTCTCCATCTGCAAGGGTGCACATCATGAACTCTTCTTCTTCATTATGGCTTTTCTTCTCCACATTCCTTTTATTATTTTTTTATTATTTTTTTCTTTCTCTGTCTCTCATTCTTGGTAAAAAAAAAAAAAGGTGGTATTCCCAGAGGGATAAAGAATAGGAAAGCTAACAAGGGAGCAAATTGGATATGGAGTTCTGGTGGGTGGGAATTGTATTGAATTGTACCCCTATCATCCTATGGTCTTGTCAATATTTTCATTTTATAAATAAAAATTAAAAGAAAAACAATATATTCCAAAAATTTAAAAAGGCAGTGGGTAATAGCGGTATGGTGCAGGCACTGGGCCACAGCAACAATCATTGTGAAAAATAAAAGAAAGCAAAAAAACACCTAACCTAGGAAGTACTGTAGAAATTCTTACAGCTAGATACCATACATAGAAAAATAACTATGCACCTTGGAAACATAATACCTCCACATTCTTACTCACTTTCACATCTTTGTGATGCCTACCAACTTAATTTCTCACATAAATGTTAATTTCTAGTGTTTATTAGGAGTTTAACAAACCAATGTTTTCATCATCAAAATATTTCCATTTAAATATAAAAAGAGAATAATAAGTGACAAACTATTCTATTATAAATCATGTAAGTATATCCTTATCAGATGATTGATGGCAAGATATGGAAAAGCTCTGGAAAATATAGTCATAATCATATTTTGACTCATTCTGAAAATATTTTAATTAATTCCTGTTGACTGCGATGGAAGTGATGAAAATGGTACAAATATTGTCTATTCTTCAGATAAACTGAACAATCTGGAAAGATGCCGGTTCATTAAGAAAAAAAAAATCTGCAGACAAGCTATAATTTAAATAAAACATATGACAACTGTCACATTTGACAAAATATATGGCTGCTGTATGAAGTTTCTATTGTAACAAACTCGTTCTAAAATAATAGTATCTTTGGCATTTTCACTTTATAATTATCAAAGCCCCAAAATTATTCTTATGACTTCCATTAGAACTTATCCCGACAAGAAAAAACTTAAAAGCGATATGCATATGTCAAATTAATAAACCAATTTAGTCGTGCTTTGGAGTGGAATGGTTGAAAAATGGGATTATTACTTTTGCTTCACTTAAGTTCTAGGAAAAGAAAAAGGTCATGTCTATATTAAAGTCGTTGAAATGAAATCAAATTTTTGGCTATTTCTCATGACTGAACATTTTAATATGACCCAGAAGCATCCAATTAATTTTATAAGTTTCTTTAGGGTTATTTCTGAGAAATCAAACTATTAAAATAGGCTCTCTATTACTCATTCTAGTCACTATATACATACTTAATATTTAGCTTATATATGCAGATTACTTTTTAATTGAGGAAACTTTTTCACACAGACCACAAGTGTCAAATCAAACTTGCACATCACAGAATAATGTAGCCTATATCTAGGCAGCCAATACACCACCAAACTATAGGTCATTTGCCTCACCCTGATAATGTTCTTGTGGCTTTCAAACCCCAGCCACTTCAATTTCTTCTCTACTCATTTTTTTTTTTTAACCTCCAAGGGACTCAGTGACTGCACTATAAATCCACTGCTCCTGGAGGCTACTTTTTTTCTCTCTTGTTGCCCTTGTTGTTTATTGTTGTTATTATCATTGCTGTTACTGCTGTCACTGCCTGTAAAGCAACTCCCCTGCAGGTGGGGAACCAGGGACTCAAACCGGGATCCTTATGCTTAACCCGCTGTGCTAACGCCCAACCCCCTCTTCTCTACTAATTTCTACCATTATATTTGAGTTTTGCCTGTCTTGGAACTTCATCAAAATGAAGTTAAACTGTATCTCTTCATTTCTGCAAGGACTCTGACTCAAAGAAAATGGACAGCTAGTCAAGATGAATATGCACCAATAGTTCATTCCTTTTCTGCTTGTGCAGAAATAAATTAAACCCTAGTTTTTGCCCTCTGCTACTGGGAGGCTATGCTAAGGTCCATGAAATGGCACAGGGTTTAGGATTATCTTCATCGTTGCTTTCATTTCTTTGGGGGTGCTAAGGCTTCATGCATGTGTGGTTCTATTGCTCCTGACCAAGTTTACATTTCTTTACTCTTCATCTGCACTATACCAGCCTTTAGGTGCATGATTGGTCAACAATTTGTTTGGCTTTTTATGTTAACTCTCTTTTCAACCACCAGGTTCCAGATGCTAGCATGATGCCAACCAAACTTCCCTGGACTGACAACCCCACCAATGTGTCCTGGAGCTCTGCTTCCCCAGAGCCCTTACCCACTAGGGAAAGAGAGAGACAAGTTGGGAGTATGGATTGAACTGTCAATACCCATGTTCAGCATAGAAGCAATTACAGAAGCCAGACCTTCCACCTTCTGCATCCCACAATGACCTTGGGTCCATACTCCCAGAAGGCTAAAGAATAGGAAAGCTATCTGGGAAGGGGATGGGATAAAGAGTTCTGGTGGTAGAAATTGTATGGAGTTGTACCCCTCTTATCTATGGTTTAGTCAATGTTTCTGTTTTATAAATAAAAAAAAATTTAAATGTAGGTATGTAGATGTCAAGGTAAGGAGACAGACAGAAAGTGGGGAGAGAGAGAGAGAGAGATCACAGTACCTCTCCCTTGTTCACAGAGCTTGAGTCTGGTTCCTCGCCCTTGATAAGTTGCGCACTCTACTAGGTGATCTGGCTTTCAGACCAAGAATATATTTGTGTAGAGACTATGGTTATCAGTTTTTCCTCAGAGAACTTGGAGACTAAAGTAAGCCAAACATCTAGAATGGATAAAGAGAGATAGAATGTCATCAAGCCCTAAAAGAAACTTTGACCTCCAAGACTTGAGTAGACTTCTCTGGTTGACTGTATTTTGTGCTTTGTCATGCACTAATAGTAGGAAAATAGGGAAGCCATAACAGATAGAAGAACATGGATGTTGTGTATGTGTGTGTGTGTCTGTGTCTGTGTATGTCTCTGTGTGTGTGTGTGTGTGTGTGTGTATCTTAGCTTTCTTGGAATCTATATATTTCTTCCCCTGGCTACCTTTTCAGCTTTATTGGGCAATTACTGACTGACAAATGTAATTTCATATATTAAAGATATACAGCCCATCACTTTGATATGCTTACAATAGATGGCCATATGCACCTAATCTTGTCAGATAAATATCTATATTGTGAGATTATCACCACAATCCTGCCCAGTTAACATACTCACCAACTCACATAGTTGTATTTTTATGTGACTATGTTTCTATGATAACTGCATATTTTGTACAACCTAGAAGCATCGGATTAGTTTTTTTTCTTCTTTTTTTAAATATTTATTTTCCCTTTTGTTGTCACTGTTGTTTAATTGTTGTAGTTATTGATGTCATCATTGTTGGATAGGACAGAGACAAATGGAGAGAGGAGGGGAAGACAGAGAGGGAGAAAGATAGTCATCTGCAGACCTGCTTCACAGCCTGTGAAGCAACTCCCCTGCAGGTGGGGAGCCAGGGCTCCAACTGGGATCCTAATGTTGATCCTTGTGCTTCGCTTAGTGCTGTGCATGCTTAACTACTGCCCGATCCCCAAGCATTGAATTAGTTTTTACAATTCCTTTATAATTTATTTTTGAGAACTCAAATCTGAATATTCTGAATGTTTAAATAGAATGAAAGACCTGATTTTCTAGCATTCATCTATTTTCTTAGAAAAGTTCAAGCATACAGTATTATTAATGTTGTCACATTGTTGTACAGTAGATCTCCAAATTTTTCAATTCATATAACAGAAATTTCCTATTCTGTAGCCAATTCCTCTAACCTCAGTACTTTACAATTACTTTTCTGTTCTTAATTTCTATGTCTTAAAAACTATTTTAGACCCTTCATATAAATGATATGATCCAGTGTTCCTCTTTCTCTATATCTTATTTATTGAACTTAGCTTAATGTGGCCCAATCCCACCTATGGGGTCACAAATGGTGGAACTTGTTTTTATTTCAAAAAGAATACATCTTGGATAGAACTTGGAGGCCTTATATTAAGTGAGATAAGCCTAAGAGAAGGAAGAATACTAGATGATCTCACTCATAGGTGGAACTTAAGAAACAAGGGCAGAAAGAGAAAATACAAAGCAAAACTTGGACTGCGTGTGCTGTATAGCATATGAGCAAAGTACATTGGTGAATGTGGGAAAGCAATAGGGAGAGAGGGCCTTGGAGTCCTGGTGCATGATGGTGAAAATGGACCTAAGCTGGGGCTGAGAGTGTTTTGCAGACACCTATCACGGGGTGATGAGAAACTGTGCCCATGTGTCAATAATAGTACTGTGAGCTATTAACCCCTTAATAAAGTAATCGAAAACATTTTATTTTAATAAATACTGTTCATATGCTTCTAAATTCTGCTTCTAAGACTCCTTCTGTTGCATTGCTTGACGTTATAGTCTATTTACATAATTGGTTTAATCCCCACTGTACGCTATTTTCCTTCTCCCCACCCCCTATCCTACATACTTCCTCTTCCTGACACTTCCGCCTCAGGAGATATAAAAGTCAGGGCTTTCTAACGAAGAGAGATTAGAAGAGATTAGATTATTGAACTGCATCCCTGCTCATCAATAAAGATTGAACTGCATTCCCAGCTCAGCCATGAGTCCCTGGTCATCTTTCTCCCATCCAGGAAGCCAGCCCAGCATAATACCTTAGTAATTTCCTATTATTATTTTGTCTGCTTCCACTTTCTAAATAGTTAATATTTGATTTATATAATGTTTCATGTTGGATGCATATTTATTTACTTATTTATTTCCATTATTGCCACAAGGGTTATCAAGGGGCACAGTACTGGCACTAGTAATTAAAGGATCCTAGCACCATTTTTTCCCTCTTTTCTTTTTTTATATTTTAGTTGCTAAGTCTGAGAGAAATTTAAAGGGAATGGGTAGATAAGGAGAGAGAAAGACATCTGCAGACCTATTCAACTCTTGTGAAGCATCCTCCTTGCAGGTGGGGAATAGGGACTTGAACCCAGGTTCTGAAGTCAGTGGCCCAGTATGGAGTGATAATAGGAAAGTCAGTCTGTCTCTCTCTCTCTCTCTCTCTCTCTCTCTCTCTCTCTCTCTCCACCAGGGCTGTCACTGGGACTAGGGCCTTGAGCCATTTTGGTGTCCCCAATTGAGACTAAGGTTAATGGACTTAGTCTTAATGGTTAAGGGAAATGGATAGGCAAGGACTCTCCCTTGCCCCATGACAATGACCTAGTGGCCAGTCTATAGCCAAGTTGTACTGAAACCAAGCCCATGAAGGAATGAGCTTCTCCTATCATTGGCAAGCCTGCCACCAAGATGCCTATCTCAGAGAGATCCTTCTCAGTTTGGGGTTCTTCCATTTTCTTGGATGATTTCAGTCTGTACATTTTCCGTTTTGATAAAGGGATTAGTGTAGGTGGATATAAAGCTGTTAGTGAATGCTGTGACTATTTCTAGTAACATACTGGTTTTGATGGTGTTGAGAATTGTATGGGGGGGGTATATGGGTAGTGAAGTACTTGGTTGAGTGCACATGTTAAAATGTGCAAGGATCAAGGTTAAAGACCCTGGTCCCCACCTTGATCTCTGAAGATAGAAAGTTTCACAAATGATGAAACAGAGATGCAGGTATTTCTCTGTCTGTCTTCCTTGCTATCTTCTCAATCCCTTTCAATTTCTCTCTGTCTCTATCCAATAAAAATAAAAACAGAAGCAAATGGGGTCAATACTTAGAATAGAATCAGAAGCCTTGTGAGAATGCTTCCTTCTTATTATTACACTCATGTAAATTTTCCCCATATTTTTTGCAGTTTTTATCATATAAGAATATCATAGCTTAAATCCTCTTCTCCTTACCTCCTTCTTCCCTTCTCTTCCCCTCCCCCTGCTCCTCCTCCTCCTCCTTTTCTTCCCCTTCTCCTTCTCTTCTCCTTCTCCTCCTCCTTCTCTTCCTCCCCTCCTTCTCTTCTTCCTCCTCCTCCTGCTCCTCCTTCTTCTATTCTTCCTCTCCTCCTTGTCTTCTTCTTTCTCTTCCTTCTTCTCTTCCTCCTCCTCTTCGTCTACCTTCTTCTTTTGGAACTACTATGATATAGGTGTTATTACATTCATGTACAAAATGTGTGTGTATGCTGACTTTATTTCTCTTGGCTAAATATCTAGAAGTGTTTTTTTGAATTTTTTTGATCTGAAATTCAATATTTTTGGCCAAATTTGGAAACTGTCTAGACATAGCCTTTGAGATTTTGTTCTTTCTCTCTTGTCTTCTGGGATTCTCATTACATTTTTGTTAAAATGTTTGATATTTTCTCAAATTGTATAAATGAATTTCAAATTCATTTATCGTTATTCTGTAGTATACAGTTTCCTTTAAACTCATTCAATATACTTTTTCACTATAGATATTACAATGTGAAATTATAACATTTTCATATATAGCCTTTCAATTATAGCCTTTTCAAATATAACAATTTCAATTATAGCCTTTTCTCAATGGCTTCTGAGTAATTCCAATAGTATCCACCTGTTTCCTAATGAATATCATTTTTTTTCTTGAAGTTATTGAACATATTTGTAATATCTACTTTAAATATTTTTCTTTTATAAGAGCAGGTATTCTTTATCTTGGGCTCTGTTTTCATAGATTGTGCTATTTCTTGACTATTGGCCATTTTGACATTTCTTTCCACAACTTAAGTATTTTTTATTAATTTGTCATTGGTTTAAACGATTGTAAAATGACAGGGATATATCTTTATATTTCCATATATGTATATGAACCATAGTACTTACCACCAAATTTCATTTATTATTATATCAGGAAAAAGAAATCTTTGCCTAGTGATCTCACCTTCTTCCATTTTCCCACTGATAACTACCATACTTCTCACCAAACCATAGAGTTAGTTTAATTGTTTCATGAAAGTTTATTTGCTTTAGCTTTTATACTCCACTTTCTATAAAGATGCAGTATATTTATATTAGTGAAGCCATCCATTGTCTTACACTTCCTTACTTATTTCACTTCTCATAATCACCTTGAACTCAATCCTGTTTATCCCTTAAGACATAATTTCATTCTCTTAATTACAGAGCATTTGAGCACTGAGTACATCTCCCAATTTTGTTACCCAGCCATCTGGCAATAGGTGTTCAGGTTGACATCTTGTAAGCTTCAATGTCCTTATTTTTATGTGTATTATCTTAGTTGCTATTGATTTCTTTGAAGAGAGTTGGTTATTGTTTTAACAGGAGCTTAAATTTGGAAGGTTCTTTGAATTTTCTGAGCTTATTATTTTCCTGCTTTCTATAGTCAGGTCTGTGAAAACCCTTTATTTATAAGCAGACTCTATAATTTAACTAGCCCTAACTGCAAACTTACATCCCCCCGTCTGTTAGGGGGAAAGTAAGAAGCTAAAAATTAAAAAAAAAAATACTGAGGGGCTAGATGGTGGCACACCTGGCTGAATGTACATGATCCAATGCACAAGGACCCAGGTTTCAACCTCTAGTCCCCACCTGCATGGGGAGAGCTTTAAGATTGTTGAAAAAGTGCTGCAGATGTCTTTCTGTCTCTCTCCCTGCCACCTCCTCCCCTCTCAATTTCTGGCTATCTGTATTCAATAAAATAAATATAATTTAAAAATAAAATATATGACTGATAAACTCCATGCCTTTATCTGGAATTTGCCTCGTGAACTTTCAGCCACTTTGAAGACCTAAGCTCCTTTCTATGATACCACATATTAAATATTCTTGCTTATATTCTAGAATTCTAGAACTACAATAGATAGGAAGTACACTTTATGAAAAAAAAAAAGCCTTATAAAGGTAGTTCTGGCCAACTGGTGAACATCACACCTTCAAGGATATCATCACTCCAATTTCTGAGTGTGGTTGTAACCACTCCATTGTTTTCAAACAGATTTATTACTACTATTATAGTCGTAGCCCTCTTATCCTATGGTTTAGTCAATGTTACCTTTTTCTAAATAAAAATTTTAAAAAATGAAAAATGCCACAAGTAACTTTTAAAAATAATAAATATATAAATCAAGAAACATAGATATTCTTTCATTCTTTAAGAGAAATTAGCAACCTGATATTTTGGGAGTTGGAGAATAAACTTAATCACTTTACACCTAAATTTTCCTCATACTAACCCTGACAATTATCCTTGCTCTATAAATTACTAGCTATTTTTTTTCCTTGTAGAGAAATCCAAATTATCTCTCTAATGGCATTTTGGTAGCTTTCAAATTTTTGCTACTGTAAATAGTGTAGCTATGAAAATAGGAGCATATATACCCCTTAAAATTAATGCCATTATCTCTTTTGATAATAGCATAGGAATTGGATTACTAGACCCTAAGGTATTCCCATCTGTATTTGTTTAAAGGTTCTCCATACTGTTCTCCATAGTGGCTGTATCAGCTTGCATTCCCACCAGCAATGTAATAGAGTTCCTTTCCCTCCACATCATTTCCAGCACTTACCCTCTCCTGTTTTGTTGATGAAGACCATTCTTACAGGTGTGAGATGGTATCTCAATATGGTTTTAAGTTGTACTTCTATGGTGATCAATGAATTAAAGCATTTCTGTATATATCTGTGGACTATGCATCTTTATTCAGAGAACTGTCTATTCATATATTCTGCCTACTTTTTTATTGGGTTGTTCTTTTCCTTTTCATTCAATTGTATAAATCCTTTATAGATGTTTGCTATCAAACACTTGTCTGAAGTATGGTGTGAGAATATCTTCTCCCAGTTGTGAGGTTTCCTTTTTATCCTTATGGAATTTTCTTTTTATGTATAGAATGTTTAATTTATTTTCTATTTTATTTTTAAAAAGGAAACACTGACAAAACCATAGGATAAGAGGGGTACAACTCCGCACAATTCCCACCACCAGAACTCCATACCCCATCTTTTCCCTTGATAGCTTTCCTATTCTTTAACCTTTTGGGAGTATGGACCCAAGGTCATTGTGGGATGCAAAAGGTGGAAGGTATGGCTTCTGTAATTGCGTCCCCGCTGAACATGGGCATTGACAGGTAGATCCATACATCCAGCCTACCTCTCTCTTTACCTAGTGGGGCAGGGTTGCGGAGAATCAGATCTCTAGGACACATTGGTGGGGGTTGTTTGTCCAGGGAAGTCTGGTTGACATCATGACAGCATCTGGAACCTGGTGATTGAAAAGAGAGTTAGCATATAAAGCCAAAAAAGTCATTGACTAATCATGAACCTAAAGGCTGGAGTAGTGCAGATGATGAGTTTGGTGGGGGGTCTCTGTTTTGTAGATAGCTAGTAGGCATATTTTAGTTATATTCCAAAGGGCCAGTGGCTATACTAGTTTCTTCCTTCCTTCCTTCCTTCCTTCCTTCCTTCCTTCCTTCCTTCCATCCTTCCTTCCTTTCCTCCTTTCTTTCTTTCTTTCTTTCTTTCTTTCTTTCTTTCTTTCTTTCTTTCTTTCTTTCTTTCTTTCTTTCTTTCTTTTTTCCCGAGCCTGAAATCTGAAATGCAAGTGGATCCTAGTTATTGTCTGGGGAGATGATGCCATGGCTGGAAAAATTATCAGAAAGCTGGATCGGGGAAGAGAGTAGCTCCCAAATATGAGAAAGCTATATAAATATTGTTGACTGTAAACTCCGTTGATTTGAAGTTATCTGGGGCCCATATTCAGCTAAGGAGCCTACTTGACTTCTGCATCCCTGTAGAACTGAGCTTACATTCTGTGGTCATGAGTAGTGCCATACTTCTTGTGGGGAGGCCTCTTCTTGGGCATGGACTCCTGGCATGCCCACACTGTTGCTCTGTGTCATACCAGATGTAGGGGTCTAGGAGAATGCAATCCGAGGCAGCAGGGGTAGAGCCTTACTGAACTCACTCAGTGTCTGGTGCTAGTGCCACAACAAGAGATGACCCAGGGAATGTTTGATGAACAAATGCATTTATTGAACAGTAAAGCAGGGTTTTGAAAGGGTTTCAGGAGGAAGTGACATGTGTATACCATATATGGTAGGGAAGCAAAGGTTCTGGGGAGGGTCAGTAATTTTCCAGTAATTGTTGAGCAAGAGGTTTAATCAGTTAAAGGAATAAGGAAGCAAGATTATCAGTAACCAGCAGCCAGAAGGGGGTCCTGAGGGTAGAGAGGAGATAGATCAGATATGAACAAAAGAATGGAATGAGTGGGGAAGTAGGGAGGGGACTTTCAGGCAAAACAATGATTATGTAGATAATAAGGGAGTGGGATATTGTGAGGCAGGGAGGCTGATAGGTGGGGCAGATCCTGCAGGTTGTGTCCTTCCTTGCTCAACCTCTTAGTAGAGAGAGACTAATAGGATGGCCCTGCCCCTCAGACACCCATCTTTCAATGAGGTCTACCAAGCTCTACCATATCCTCACAATTCCCTACAGAGTAGAAATGTTCCAAGTTGCCCCATTATTAGGACCCTGATAACAATGAGCTGTATAAGTTTTTTATAGATGTTTGATATCAGCTACTTGTCTGAAGTATGTTGTGCGAATATCTTCTCCCACTTGTGAGGTTTCCTGTTTATCCTTATGGAATTTTCTTTTGATGTATAGAAGCTTTTTAATTTGATATAGTCCCATTTGTTCAATCTTGGTTTCTTTCCCCTTTCCCATGGAGTGAAGTCTCCAAATGCGTCATTAGTGTTAATATCACGAAATGTTTCACCGATATGTTCTTCTATATATTTTATACTTTCAGGTCTAATATCCAGGTCTTTGATACATTTTGAGTTAATTTTGGTGTATGATGTTAAATGGTGGTCTAGTTTCATTTTTCTACATGTGGTGGTTGTCCAGTTCTGCCAACACTCCTTGTTAAAGAGATCTCCTTTTCCCCATTGGGCTCCTTTTGTCATATAAGAGGTGACTATACATATGTGGATTAAGTTCTGGACTTTATATCCTATTCCACTGGTCCATATGACCATTTTTTGTTCCAATACCACACTGTTTTAACTATTACCGCTTTGTAGTATAACTTAAAGTTAGGTATTCTGGTCCTCAATTTTTATTCATTTTCCTTAGGAGTGCTTTTGCTATTTGTGTTTTTTTTTAATATTCCACATGCATTTTTGAAAAATCTGTTCAATTTCCTTGAAATATGTCTTTGGGATTTTGATAGGGATTATACTAAATCTATAGATTATTTTTGGCAGAATCGCCATTTTAATGATAGTTATTCTTCCAATCCATGAACAGGGGATATTCTTCCATTTCTTTCCATTTCATGTCATTCTCTATTTCTTTTAATGGTGTCTTATAGTTTCCCTTGAAAAGGTCATTTACATCCTTTGTTAGATTTATTGCTAGGTTTTTAATCTTTTTGGATTCAATTGTAAATGGGATGCTTCCTTCCTCTGACTCATCTTTTACATAGAGAAATGCCACAGATTTGTGAGTATTGATATTTTAGCCTGCTACTTTACTGAATGTATTGATAATTTCCAGTAGTTATTTTCTCTCTCTTTTGCTCTAAATGTGCATCATTCATGTGTCAGCCTTGGTAAGAGTTCGAAGAGGACAGATCACTACTGAACACTGGACTTATGGATACAGTCTTAAATATCTTGTGAGTATTCACTGTTCTCTATCATACTGTAATCTCAGGAAGTTTCTCTACTAGAGATACAATTAATTTTAATCTATAGCTTATGATTAGCATTTGGTCAATGACCACTCACAGAACATGAAAGAAAGGAAGAAAGAAAGAAAGAAAGAAAGAAAGAAAGAAAGAAAGAAAGAAAAGGCAAACTACTGCCAGCCTATTTTACCAACGCTCATTCAGTGAGGTTCTGAAAGTTTGGCAGCGTCTCCAAAATGAATATCACAGCTCTTATCAGTTGGTCCTCATCACACATTTATTTCTTACTGGAAATTCTAGGAGCAATTTCCCTTTGAGATGTGACCATGGGCAGGCTTCAGCTATTGCTTATAGATACCATAAACATGTTATTAAACTGTTTTCAAGTTACCAAGTTCAAATATGCCATCTGTTTCTTCTCAGGGCACTGATAGATGCAGCACTCTCTATGTATCTGTGAATTTCATTTTCTTTGTGTTTTGGGGTTAATTTCTTTTTTGGTGTCTATCCCTGAAAGATAAATAAATTTTCAAGATCCTTGGGGAGATTAAGAGGCATTTTAATGATCCAACTGCATGATAAAAAGAAGTGAAAATTTCACTTCTGGATTAAAAATATAAGACACATATTTTTGTTGAAAACATTGAATGATAGATATGTTTTCCTTTTTTTTTTGTCTCCAGGGTTATTGATGGACATAATATGAATCCACTTATAATATGAATCCACTGTTCTCTGTCCTTCAGCAAAGACTATACTAGTCATTCCACATGAATATGTAAAGTTCAGGGTTATGGACATACTAATTACTACTGTGGAAAATTCAAGGTGCTAAGACATTGAAGAGAGGTGACAATACGCAGGATGGTTTAAAATACAGAGAAAGGTTATTTATCATGTGAAATAGATCAACTATATAGAAATTAAAACAGTCTTACTAACAAGATATTATGGCAACTAGACTGTAAGTATAGCATAGATAATTTCTTTTCAACTGGTGAAAGTTGTTTTTCTTATTGAGGACTGAATGAAACTTGAAGGAATGACATATTTCAACATAGGTGGGTAATGTCCTAGTGAGTTTTAAATTACTGAATTTCTTCTTTTTTAAAATTCTCTTTATTGGAGGATTAATGGTTTACAGTTGACACTAAAATACAATAGTTTCTAGTGCATAACATTTCCAGGTTTTCCATGTAACAATCCAACCCCCACTAGGTCCTCCTCTGATCCAGGACCAGAACCCTCCCTCCCCACACCAGAGTCTTTTACTTTGGTGCAATTGATTGAATTTCTTAAGTAGACTTATATTGTCATTAACCAGAGCACTATCACATAAACTTGAATTTCAGGAACATTGCATGGGCTATAATGAAACTGTCTCTGTTCCTGTAACTATCTTTTAGAAAGCATGATGCTGAAAATAACATACAAATAAGTGAAATGGACAGAAAATTTTGGGGGGTTTTAGTCATTCTGTGTATAGCTCTATATTAGATAAAATATGAATTTTATCTCAGCAATCATCTTCTGAATGTCTACATTTGACATTTTATTACTTTCTAGGTGAATGAAACTTGCCACGGTTTTTAAGTCTGACAAGCATATGACAGATGTACTCAAACCACAAGGGGCTGTGAGTGTATAGGAATTTATTTAAACAAATCTATACTCTTTTTCTGCTTGCCCCTTTTTGATTCTCCATTTTCCCTCTCTATTCCTGCCACCCTTGCCTGTTCCCCTTCTCCTGAACCCAACATGCTGCTTCCTCTAGGACTTGAACACGAGTATCTAAACACTGGTAACTAAGCTTACGGACTCGTGACTTCATGGTTAACAGCCTTTCACCCTTTGCTTATTCTGCTACCATGGTTTTTATGTACCTAAATAATCCTTGGTGTAATAAACCTCTTGTTTGTTTAGACCCAAACAAAAGCCAGCAGGTATTTTTTTTTTGGGGGGGGAGTTAATCAGTAGTTTAAAATGAAATATTAAAACTCAGAGAGCTTAGTTGGAGGCATACAAAGACATTCTTTTCTCCAGTTACTGTAGGAATGAAACTTACAGTCACATGTAATTAAAAGAATAACATAAGTTTTAGGGCATTCCTAATTTACAATGCAAACCCTAACTGAGAATGGAAGAGAATGTATGTGAGACGTAGACTATGTATTCTTGCCTCAGTGTACTAGCACCCGATTTAGTTTTTAACAATAAGGCAGAGGTCTCTTTTCTTGCAAGACAACACATGTCTCCTACAAAAATATAAAACTTCCTTTTTGTCACCAGACCAATAGCTGTGTTTAAGTCATAGTACATCTCATTAACACTGGGATTTCCTTGGTGAAAGCAATATAATCATAAGAAATATAGGTATGTATAAGAAATATAGGAGTATAAAAGAAGTTATGCACATATGAATAATTTCTAAAGGCATCCATTAACCATAGTCATGACAAAATTTCAAGCCTGACTGAAGTTAAATTTAATCTATTGGCAAAACAATGATGTGGCAATTTAGTTATTTTCTGAAACTTCACTAACATCTACAGAAATTCATGTATATCTTCGACATGACATAAACATCACTGCTCATAATGTTTACTTCAGATGCATAAAACAATGCTGCCAAAATATATTCCAGATGCTTTCATGCATTGTTATTTTTTTCATAAAAGAATAGTTTGAATGGTAGATAACGGTAGATAGCATTAAATGTTAATTTCTCAATTACTTAGAGAATATTAAATGTAGCACCTTCCTCCATGGCTCTAAATAAGAGATGCACAATGTCATACTGTAAAATATCAACTATAGGTGTGTATGTCTTCAATCTATTGGTTCTGTAGCATGTATTTCATGTCAAATAACAACTACTTTGCACACAGAGAACATTTCTATCAGAATTCTGTCTTCATCTCTGACCTTTGCCTATCCAGGTGTTCTCACAGGTGTAGGTGACAGCCTACAGGAATTGCTGACAGACAAAAGCAACTTCACACTCAGCAGAATCTATAGAAAATACTTCCATCCTAAGAACATCCTGTAATACAGTCATAAATTTGGTCTTGAGGGGGACATTCATTTTGATCTGATCATGTCATGTAAGAACAGTCCGGATGCCAAGGAAGGGCATAGAGTGTTGCCATTAACTGCTAAACTGTATAAATCTCTTTATGAGAACATTTCTACCTTATCTTATATACCCAGGGGTTCCACTTATGACTCGCCTCTCCATCTCTCTCTCTCTTTCTCTGTCTCTCTCTCTTTCTCTTTTGTTTTCAAATCAGATTTTCAAAGATTTTTTAAGGGGGCTGGGCAGTGGTGCACCCAGTTAATAGCACATAATTTGAATCATAAGGACCTGCAGAAAGATTCAGGTTTGAGCCTGGGTTCCCCACCTGCACGGGGATGGCTTCATGAACTGTGAAGCAGGTCAGAAGGTGTCTTTCTGTCTCCCTATATCCCATCCCCCTCTCTGTCTTATAAAAAAGGGGGGGAGATGGCTACCAGGACCAGGCACTAAGTCCCCAGGCTAACCCTGGAGGCCAAAAAAACATTTTTTTTAATTGAAAACATTACTACGTTTTATTCTTTACAGATAAACAATTAAAATTCCAGAGTGGACAGAGCTTCCATGGTTCAGGAATAAATGTTCTTTTGTTTAATTCATGCACAAAACCACTTTCTTATAGGAAAGTTTATGTTTTGGAATGATTCTGTAAATTCCCTGAGGTTAATGATACACAGCCAATACAACTGGTGGAAAGTCTTTGAAATTCATATTTTTCAAAGGACATTTTCAGCTTGTGAAAACTAAAAGTAGAGCACATCTTTGAGGGTCAGTATTAAGTTGAACTATTAAGATATTTATGCTAATTGAAAATCCGGATCTCTAGTTCTAACCTTCTTTTGATCTTCGATTGTTCCCCATTAGACACAGAAAATAATTTCAGTGAACCTACCTCAAGAAGTCCTTCATCCATCTCCTTTGAATTCTTCTTCCACTGATTTTTCCATCTCTGTCATGAATTTTTTGGACAGAAGTTTGAGCTAAGTATGTAGATATTATCCTGGTTTCCCTCTTTTTTCTCAGTTCCCTCACTGAGTATGTGAACCCGACCAATACAATTCCAGAACATTTCAAATGTCTTTCTCTTCTCCATGTTCAGTATCCTAAATGAAGTTCTATACTCCCAGGCTGCTCTAACCACAATTTAATTCAAATCAACACCTTCCATGATGAGTACTGCAAGGGCCTTTTATTAATTATCAGCCACTTGTGTGCATGGTGAAACAGCAAAACTTTATATCTGGCTACCCAAGTTATTCTCACATGTGACAGTTGAACTTTTTGAGCTGTAATCATGATTATTCTGAAATTTCAATGTGTGTGTGTGTGTCTGTGTCTGTGTGTGTGGAGTCTGGTGGTTCTCAACACCACTGCACATTTAAATTTGTTTCTTTGATATCATCCATATCTTTAATTGTAGTTTAGTTCTCTTTAGACTATAATGGTTGGGCTGGGAAGATAGGTCAGTGAGTCAACCTGGAACTGAAAAGCCTTGTGTTGCAGAATGGTTACCCAGAACTATATCCAACAGAACTGAATCCTTACTCATATCTATCACTCTCTCTCAATCTCCCTTTCTCCCTCTTCCTTTCCCTCTCACTCTCTCCTTCTGTCCTCCTGTCAATATTTCTCCCTCATATATAGCAATAATTATATTGAATAAATAGGTCTAGCAAAGTAGCTTACTTGGTTAGTGTCCTGCTTTGTCTTGTGCACTATCCAGATTTAAGTCTGACAACCAACACACTGAAGGAAGCTTTGGTGCCACAGTTCTTTCTTTCTTTCTTTATTTAAGAAAGGAGACATTAACAAAATCATAGGATGGGGGGGTACAATTCCACACAATTCCCACTACCCAATCGACATATCCCATCACATCTCCAATAGCTTTCCCATTCTCTATCCCTCTGGGAGTATGGGCCCAGGGTCGTTGTGGATTGCAGAAGGTGGAAGGTCTGGCTTCTGTAATTGCTTCCCCGCTGAACATGGACATTGACTGGTCGGTCCATACTCCCAGTCTGCCTCTCTCTTTCTCTAGTAGGGTGGGTCTCTGGGGAAGCGGAGCTCCAGGACACATTGGTGGGGTCTTTAGTCCAGGGAAGCCTGGACAGCATCCTGATGGCATCTGGAACCTGGTGGCTGAAAAGAGAGTTAACATATAAAGCCAAACAAATTGTTGAAGAATCATGGAGCCAAAGGTTAGAATAGTGGAGATGAAGTGTTGGGGGTTACTCACTGCTAACTCTAATGTACTACTGCTTTCAGGTATATATTTTGCCCTAGTGTGAACATATGCTCTATTTCATGGAACCTGGTCTATATCTAGGTTTTGGGACTTTGTTAGGAAGTGAGCCACCTGGGATGGAATTAGGGAATACTATGAAAGGAATGGTATCACCCAAGTAATGAAGCTGAAGGGTTGTCATTACACACCTGAAGTCTCTGGACTCAGTCTGAGCTGAAGCATGTTGAGGTGGCACACAACCTAATCAAGCATGTTCATTAGGTTGTGATTGGTGGATGCAATATTATTTGATAAGATTTGAGAGAAGCATGCGAGAAAGTGGGCCCTACCCTAGGGTCCCAGGACTGGGGGAAATTTAGGCTCTATAGTGGAAATATGAGATATCTGCTGTCTTACTTAGTGTTCAAGAAGACAATGGATAGTTATTGCTAACATCACATTATTTGGTAATTGGGTTAACTTTGAGAAGTCCCTTTGTTAGACATACAGTCAATTTTCCCCCTCTCATATTAATTAAATAGTGATTTATATGACTACAATTTAATAGGTGTGTACATAAACACTATTCCCACCATCAAAAGATTGTGTCCCATCCCACCCACCACACACCCCCACCAGCCCAGGAAGCCGCATGTCCACTCTCCACCTCACCACACGGTTTTTACTTTGGTGCTATAGTTCTTTTCATTCTCTCTCTGCCTCTCTTTCTATTTTTAAAAAGTAAACAAACTGTATTTTACATTTGTTAGTAGTGATTTTTCAATTAGGGGATTAATAATTTATAGTAAATAAACTATTGGCACATATGTAAAGTCGGTTTTCTGAAAAACACTTTCAGCTCCGCCTAGGTCCTCCTCCACCTTCATGTACCAGGACCTGCTCCCTTCAGAGTCCTTTAGTTTGATGCAATTCTCTAAATCCAGTCCAGGCTCTACTTTGTGTTTTCCTTTCAGTTCTTATTTCTCAAATTCTGTCAAAGAGTGGGATCATTTCATATTCATCCTTCTCTTTCTGACTTATCTCACATAACAAGATTTCTTTAAGCTTCATCCAAGATGAGGTAAAAACGGTCAATTCATCATTCTTAATAGCTGAGTAATATTCCATTGTGCTTATATACCACACATTTTTTCTCTCCAGGGTTGTTGCTGGGACTGGTGTCAGAACTAGGACTCTACTACTTCTGGCAGCTTTTTTTTTCCCTCATTTTTATTGCATAGGACAGAGAGAAATTGAGAGAAGAGGGCAAGATAGATAGATAGGGAGAGAAAAAGATAACTGCAGACCAGCTTTACAGCTTGTGAAGCATCCCACCCTCTGCAGGAGAGAAGCCAGGGGCTTGAACCAGGATCCTTGCATGGGTCCTTGTGCCTAGTACTATGTGATCTTTCTACTCTGTGTGCTTAACTGGGTGTGTTTCTGCCTTTCCCCAAAACACAACTTGATTTCTCATCTGTTTTTGCACACCTAGTTTATTTCCAGGCTTTGGCTATCATATCTTGTGCTGTTATGAACACAGGTACACAACTTTTTGGAAGGGTATGTTTTTTTCTTTAGGATATATACCCGAGAAAGGAATTGCCAGCTCATAGGGTAGGCCATTTCTACCCTTCTAAATGATCTCCAGACTGCTCTCCACAAGAGTTGGATAAATTCATGTTCCCACAAGTGGTGCAAAGATTTTTCTTATCCCCATAATCCCTCCAGCATTTCTTGTTGCTATCTTTTCTGATGTATGACATTTTCACAAGAGTGAAGTGGTATCTCATTGTTGTTTTTATTTGCATTTCTCTGACAATCAATGACCTAGAGCATTTTTTCATATCTGTTGGCCTTTTGGTTCTGTTCTTTGGTGAATATTCTGTTGATATGCTCTCCTTATTTTTGGATAGGGTTATTTGTTTTACTGTTCTTGTGAGTTTGGTGAGCTCTCTATATATTTTGTTGTTTATTAATATTCTGTAAGGAATATCTTTGTTGGGTCGTGGTTTCTTTTGCTGTGCAGAAGCTTTACAATTTGATGTAGTCACATTGGTTTTTTTTTGTTTATGTCTTTTGGACTAGATGGAAATGACTTCTGCCAATATTTTCCTCTAAGTATTTGATAGTCTTGGTCTACCCTTCAAGCCCTTGATTCATCTTGATTTTTCTTTTTTGTGTGTTGGAATGTAGTGGTCCAGTTTCTTCTGCATGTTTCAACCCAATTTCCCCAACACCATTTGTTGAATTGCTCTCTTCAAGAAACCCAACTGAGCTTCTAAGACAAAGTAGCACCAAGTCAATGGTAGGAAGATGCTCCCACTAACAGATGGTCACTTTAAAAAATACAGAAACAACTTGACTTACATCCTAACATAGATACCCACGTAAAAGGGCTGAAATATATGTAGGGCATTATATGATGATTAGGAACCCTTAATAACATGGAGGCGTTACATGTATTACTCTATCTATGAACCAAAGAAAGTTGCAGCAAATGCCTGAAGCAAGTAGTAGTAAGATGAGTCACATTAACAGCCATATTGTTAGTAGTAGATTCCAATACTCAGTGGGATACTCAGTTGGCAGTCAGCTGAGGTAAAGAACGAACACCTCATCACAGACCCCTGCAAGCGTCAACCCGGCTTTGACCTAGCATGTTATGATTGGACCCTCCTCTATCACTATCGAACAGGCCATGGCCAGTGCGCTGCTATGTTCCATCGCCGGGGAGCCAGAGACGACCCGAACTGCCCCTGTGGCTACAGACAGACTATGACCCACATAGTCAACGACTGCCACCTCTCCAGATTCAAAGGAGGTCTCAAAACTTTACATCAGGCTCAACCTGACGCTGTTGACTGGCTACGGACGAAGGGCAAACGCTAGAAGAAGAAGAAGTGGGATACAGCGAATGCCCCCCTATCAGATATGCAAATGCACCCAATCAAAAGTGGAACATTCCAACCATGGTTTGGGGGAGGGGTAGTCATGGAACACCATTACCTTAACTGACATTAGAAAAGCATTTTCCACCAATCACAGGGTACAGGGACAGTCCACTTTCCAATGGGGGGGAGCGGGGAGTGAAGCTGCCACTGCAACACCCTGTATAGGTTGGAGTTTCAGCAGGGGGAGAGGAAATGCTTCTTTCAGTGAGCCTGTGGCCCACCAGACCAGCAACTGGACAGTCCCTGGAGGTCCAGGACTGTCTCTGTGGATGTGACCACCCTCAGACCCCCCCCCACCCCGCAGCTGCCCTTGGGCTTCCCTGTCCAACATGTTCCACTAGTCTCCTGGCAACAAGTCAAGCAGTTGGCATCTCTGATTCTGAGCTGACTTCTGCTCAAGACTTTGCTCTCTCCACAACTGATTGCTATGCTGTGAACTGCTCCCTCCTGTCCTTTCTTCAGAGCCTGAGGACTTGTCCTGGGATCCACAGCACCTACAGCAAGTGACAGGAACTCTAAGGGGCAAAGGAGGGGGGCAGGATGGGGCCAGGGACCAGCGTGGCCTCCCCTGGCACCCACTTGTGTCCCATCCCTAACACACACACACACACACACACACACACACACCACTGTGGAGACATCCCACTGGAATCCACAGGTCCTTACTCAAGCTCAGTGTCCAAGCCATTTCAGGTTCCTTCTGGGGTGTGTCCTCCCCAATTACCCAGTCATGGAATAGGGTGACATGTTAGGGACCCCTGGGCAGAAGAGGAGCAGAGGCGCAAGACCCAAGACTAGAGCCTCCAAAAGAAGCCATGCCTCCTCTGACAGCTCAGGGGTCCCGCAGGTCACTGTGGGCAGCGCTGTGCCAGCAGGCATGAAGGGGTCTTCAACCAAATTCCTAGGATGGGAGTCCAGATGAGAATCTATCCCCCTTTGCTTCTGCCCAGGGTGCTGGTGACACCGGCACTGCCACCCCCTCAAGAAAAACAGACAGCACTCTGCCCAGTCGGGGGAGTGACTCAGACACCCTGAGCCATACTTGCTCCAAGTGGGGGACTGCAGCCCAGGGTCCCTCATCCACTGCCTTGTCCTTCTCTGGGGTCCTGGGTGCAATGGACTCCAAAGCCCCCAGCTCTGAGACTGACCCAGCACAGATGGGGCAGACCCACACAGCAAGGAATAATGTCCCTAGATTTGTCATCTACATGGCAGAGGTCTACCCTGGCAGACCCAAGGCTTCAGGGGAAGCTCCCACCTCAGTGTCCAGGGATGACCCTAGCAGCTGCATCAGGGATTATGGGGGCACTGCCATGACCATCCCTCAGGTCCCAAATCAAGATCCTTCCAATACACAGGGGACCCAGGGTGCAGGACATTTAGCCCCTGTGCAGATGTTCCATGGGTGCCACTCAGGGAAGGATCCCAGGACCCCCACTTCTGCCAGTGGTTCCTCCAGTGGAGCACACTCCAGTAAAGCATCATATGAGGGGCCCTCCTCCATTGCAGGCCTTGTTCCCCAGGATTCACTAGATTCCCCAGGACTAAGAGCTCCTGCACTACACTGCCCATGATAGGGGCCCAAATCACAATCCAGTCCCCCTCTGCAGCTGCCCAGGCTGCTGGCAACACTGGCACCACCACCACTTTTGCAGGGGCAACAGGTCCCACTGTTGCACTCTGAGCCATGACCACTCCAAACAGGAGACTTCAGCCCAGAGTCCCTCAGCCACTGCCTTGTCCTTCTCTGGGGCCCTGGATGCAATGTACTCCAAAGCCCCCATATCTGAGACTGACCCAGTACAGACAGGGCAGACCCCCATAGCCAGGAGTACTGTGCCTATATTTTTCATCTACATGGCAGAGGTCTACCCTGGCAGGCCAAAGGCCACAGGAGGGGCAGCTTCCACTTCAGTGTCCAGGGTTGGCACCAACAACAGCAACAGAGATGATGGGGGCACTGCCGTGACCACCATTCAGGTCCCAAACCAAGATCTTTCCAGTGCACAGGGGATCCAGGGCACAGGCCATTCATCCCCTATGCAGGTGCTCCTTGGGGGCCACTGAGGGAAGGATTGCAGGACCCCCACCTCTGCCAATGGGCCCTCCAGCAGAGCACACTCCAGCACAGCAGCAGATAGGGGCCCCTCCTCTACTGTTACCCCAGATACTTAGGGCTCCTGCACTACACTGCCCACTGTGGGTACCCAAACCGGCAGTCAGCCCACCTCTGCTGTTGTCCAGGCTGCAACCCCCTCAGGCATTACCACCACCTCTGCAGGGACAACAGACACAACCCTATCCAATGCTGGAGACAGTAAAGTGGGTACTGTCACCATGCAGCAGACATTGAGCCTGGGTGACTCTACCAAGTGGAGGACTGTGGGCCAGTGTAACTCAGCCACTGCCCTGTCACCCTCTGGGGCCCTGGGTGGGAAAGACCACAGAGTCCATACATCTAATAGGAAAAGGAAATCCACCTCTGCACCATCTGAAGTCCCCATGGCTGGTGCTGGCACCAGAGTCACCAGTGACTTAGACTCACCTATCAGTAAGTTGCAGGCTCTGAGCCTTACCCATCCCAGCATTGTGGGGACTGTGGCCCAGGTTGCAATGGCCACTGCTCTGTCCCCCACTGGGAACCTGGGTGGGAAAGAGCACAGAGTGTGCAGGTCTGACAGGAAAAGAAAATCGACCACTACACCATCTAGAGTCACTCCTCTTGGTACTCTGGGAGCAGGTCCCTGTAATAGTCTAAATCTGTCTGGAGGGGCAGCTCATTCAAACCTTCTTGGTTCTGGCACCAGAGTCACCACTGACTTGAATTTACTTATAAGTAGGCTACCAATTCTGAGCCTGGGTGACTCTACCACAGGGGGGACTGTGGCCCAGGGTCCGTTACCCACTGCCCTGTCCCCATCTTGGGCCCTGGGTGGGAAGATCAGCCAGATCTGACAGAAAGAAAACCACCACTGCTCCATCTGGAGTCACCACTTCTGGTGCCCTGGGAGCAGGTCCTAATGTTCTCATCCAGTCTGGAGGGGCAGCTTACTCAAGCCCTCCTGGTGACGGGAGCAGAGTTACCAGAGACTTGGATTCACTGATAAGTAAGCTGCAGGCTCTGAGCCCTATCCATCCCAGCATTCTGGGGACTGTGGCCCAGGGCCACTCTGCCACTGCCCTGCCAAACCCTGGGGTCTCTATGAGGAAGGACCTCAGAGCTTCAAGCTCTTACTGCAGACCCAGGCAGACCACCACAATCCCAACTGGGGCCCCTGCCTTTCATGATGCTTCATCTGCAGGCCTCCCGGGAACTGCTGCAGCCTCTCAAAAGACCACTCCCACTGTCAAGTCCAGAGCTTGGAGCCATGATGACTGTGAAATGCTCACCCTCATCACTGGCCTGGCGGATCTGCACATTTAGCTTACATGTCTTTTTATTTTTTTAATTTGATAGACTTAAACTTAGAGAAGAGAGGAAGTTAGAAAAGTAGAAAGAGACACCTGCAGTAGCTGCTTCACACCTGTTGAAGCTTCTCCCCTGCAGGTGGGGAGCAGGAGCTGGAACTCAGATCCACACTCACTGTCATGTGGCAATGCGTGTGGTTAACCTGGGGGACAGGCATCATAGTTGGTTTATTTTGTTTTTTAATTTAATTTAATTTTTATTTTTTATTTCACTATTTTACTTAGTTATTACTATATCTATTTTTAATTTACTATTTTAAAAGTATTATTTTTATTTACTGTTTTGTCTATTATTGGTTAATTATATGGACCTTTTAATTCAGTACTTCAGAGTCATTGCTGGAGCTTGGTTCCTGCACAATGCTACACATTGATCCTGGAAGCAGTCGTATTTTCTGCTTTCCATTTTTAATTACATGTGTATAACTAGAGTAATGATAGAGATACACTCAACACAAGCCTGAAGGCTTTTGGCATCCAGTTCCATGTTATACTGTAATTTCTTGCTGCCAAGCTTGGTGCCTGTGAGTCCACTATCCTTGTGGTCCTATTTATATTTTTTCTTTGGGATAGAAACTTTGAGTGCAGAATGAGATAGATAGTGAGACACCGCAGCTTTCCCCTGGGGTGTGGACCAGAGTGCAACATCAGGTCTTGAACACAGTGACCTGTAAAGCAGGGGACATGCAGTGCAGTGTGGCCAGCAGCTGGGGCTCTGGAGAGACACAGGTACAGGGCTGATGCTGGATGTTCCCTGTGATCGTGGCCAGTCTGCCTCCCCACCCCCAGGAGAATCACCTGCAGCTGAGGACACACCGGAGGTGGAGAGACCCGGAGATGCTCAGCACAGACCTGCACAGCAAGTGTCCAGGGGATGCTCCTCTGATCCCTCTATGTTGAGTGGGAGGAGGCCCAGGTACAGTGTGAATCTCAAACCAAACAAACAGAGCCTGCATGCAGGAAAGCTCCATGCTCCCCCTCAGTGACATCACTTGTCTGTCACACAATCTAGTGTTACATAAAGTCACTTTAGCAATTACTGGTAGAGTGAAGAGACTAGCCTGGCTTAGCAGTTTAATGTGTTTGCACTAATGACCAAGTGTCAGAAGCCCAGAAACACAGACACACAGTGTTTTCATGGAGACCCTGAGTGACTCCTACATGGCATGTGGCCCCTGAGCATCCTGGGCAGAGACCAGGAGGGCTGTTCTCTCTGCAGCAAGCAGCTCACAGGGTGGATCCTTACTCACAGTCAGCTTTCCCACAGACCCCTGAGTTTCATTTTTACTCGGGTTCTGATTCCCACAACTCACCAACCCTCCAGTCTCCCCACTAGTACACACTCATTCAGTTCTTTTTCTGATCCAGGACGACCTCTGGTCCTGGAACCAGCAGAGGTAGAAAACACAGAGTCTCTGCTTGAGAGAGAGAGAGAGGGAGACAGGGAGAGATAAAGAGAGAGAGAGAGAGAGAGAGAGAGAGAGAGAATATCCCAAGCACAGATAAAAAGGGAATATAAGCAAAGCAGTATAGCTTCTGGCCACCCATCACACTTCTACCAAAGTGTTGATGGTCAAGGCTTCCTGTTAAGGAAGGGCCTGTGCTCAATTAAGAGCATGAGAAGCCCCTCTGGATTTGCCCTTGTACTCTGATACATTGAGTTAAATCAATGCATTTATATCACTTCCTAACACTGACATGATTGCTGTGATGTGCAGGTTACTCTTTCTCTACATATGTCAGCATATGGCACTGCAGCCCAGGAGGTGGAGCCTTGGCTGGAGTTAGACAAAAAAGTAAGTGCTCCCAAGTTCAATCCTTGACACCACATGTGCCAGAGGGATGGTCTGGGTAGGTCTCTCTCCATCACGTTAGACAAATAATAAATCTTTGATGATGTCTGGCAGATATTAAGGAATTTAAGTTTCATTCATGTTTTTCTAATCTTTCCTTCCTAACTTCACTAGTGACACACTACTACTGACCCCGACCAGATGGGTTGATTCTGGTGCCAACAATGACATAATTCTTGATGTTGACTGGGTTGAGTTTCCTGTGCACTGTGCCTGTGACCACACCTGCAGACCAGGGGCCGGGGTAACAGGGGCTGAAGGGCACCTGTCAGTGGGACCAGTGACCTCTGAAGGAGGATCTCCGAGGACAGCAGGCAGTGGTACACAGGCCAGAGGAGCAGAGAGGAGCTGCCACAGAGACCTGGAGAGAGAAGTGGACTCTTGGCTCTGGTGGAGTGAGTTATTCACACTGAAAAAGGACCAGTGGAGCTTCTCCCACAGAGAAAGAGCTGGCAGTGCAGGAAGGCCACACAGTCTGTGAGGGTTCAGCCTCTGCAGCCTTCTGAGTATCTCAAGAGACAAGGAGGGCTGCAAGCTCTGCAGAATATTCCTCGGGTGTTGGATACATGATTCAGTCAGGAACAGGCTTTACACAGACTCCTGAGTTTTCATCTTTACTAATGTCCAGGTACCCACTCTATCTACCTCCTCCTCCCTCACAACACAGCTACCAATCTTTCTGCCTATCAGCCAGCACACAAACAACCCATCCTCAGAGACAAGGACTCCACTGAAGCTGGGGTCTCATCCTGGGAAGAGTACAAAGGGCCTGCCTCAGAGAGGGGGGGGGGAGAACTAAATGTCAGAAAGGGATGAAGACACTAGAAGCATGCTGCACATTTTCTGGCCATTCAGCATACCAATGTAGACAGTCAAGCCTTCCTAGTTGGTGCAGGAAGGGTCTACATTCAACTGAGAGCACGAGAAACTCCTCTGAATTTGCACTTCTACTTTTACACATTGAGTTAAATACATGGTTTTATGTCATTTCACAGGTCTGACATGACTGTGATATGCAGGTTACTCTTTTTATCTCATATGTGGCAGCATATGGAAACTGGAACCCAGAAAGTGGAATATTGGTTGGAGCTGAAAAAAAGTTAAGTGCTCCCTAGTTCAGTCCTTGACATCACATGCACCAGAGCATTTGTCTGGGTAGATTTTTCTCATTCACATATAAGATTAATAATAAATTTTGAAAATGTGTGGGATATACTTAAGAATTTAAATCTCATTCATTTTTTCTGCTATTCCCTTCCTAATATTCCTGGTGACAGATGTCTACTGCTAAAATAATGGAGACTGGTGCAACATTGACATAATCCTGCATGTTGCCTGGGATGAGCTTCCTGGGCACCCAGGGACTCTGGCGATACCAGCAGGCAGGACAGTAGTAAAAAGGGCTGTAGGGCCCTTGACAGTGGGGTCAGTGGCATCTGTAGGAGGGTCACTGAGGACAACAGCCAGTGGAAGACAGGACACAGGTGCAAAGACCAGCTTGCAAAGTGAACTGGAGAGAGAAGTGGACCTCCGGCTCTGGTAGAGTGAGTTCTTCCTACTGACAATGAACCAGAGAACCTTTTCCAACAGAGAAAGAGCTGGCACTGCAAGATGCAAACACGGGGGCTGTGGGGTTCAGCGCCTGCTCCACCTGAGTGACTGAAGAGGCTCTGAACACCTTGCCCTCTCCTGAAGGAGCTGTGGGCAGGGAGGTGCAGACAGGGAGCAGCTGAGGAGCAAGTGTAGTGAGAAGCCCCCAGGCCCCTTCAGTCTACCTTCATCATGTGGGAGGGAGCTTAGAGCTGCGCCAAATAGGGACATCAGAGTACGAGCTGTGTGCCCAGTGCTGAATGAGTGTGGTGTGCCACCAGGGACCCAGCCAATAGTGCCCATAGTACTCAGCCCATGGTGCTGCTTCTAGAGAAAGAACCTCATGTGGTTATCAAGCCCAATATGTAAACATTCTTACAAATTTCTTCAATAGCAGATGAGAAGCATAAGCAGTAAGGTAACAACAGCAGGGGTGAGAGAGTCCTCCCCACAGCTCTGATTCTAACAGCTTTCAGATGTGCTTGACCACATCCAGGGCATCAGAAAGAAATAAAGACTGGACAATGCCAATAGGAAGGTAGCTATTACACTTCATGATTTTTCTAATTTATAAACTGTATGTACATATAGATTTCTGGAAATGGCCAGAGAAGGGGTTCCTAGCTCCACTTAAGTTTGTTTTCAGTGAGAAGCACTGCACCCCCAGGCTCTGCAACATCCTTAATGGAAGGTCGATGCAGAGCTAGACAGCCTTGGTGACTGGCTCAGAACACTTGACCAGTGAGCAACCTGGGCAAAGATAAGAAAGGTTGCAAGCTCCACAGAGAATTCCTCTCATGTTGGATGTCTGACTCTGTCAGAAACAGCCTTCACGCAGACCCCAGAGTTTTCAACTCTGTTCAGATTCAGCTTCTCAATTTCTCTGCACCTGCTTCACTACCACAAAGTAGCTACCCACCTGTCTCCTCACAAGCACACACACAGGCAACCGGTCCTTCCTCAGAGCCTAAAACTCCATGGGTCCTGGGTGACATCATAGAAAGAAACAAACTGTCTACCTCAGAGAGAGAGAGAGGAGACAGAATGCAGGGCACAGATATGAGAGGGAAGCCAAGCTGTAAGACACAGATACGAGAGACGAGACTAGCCAAGCTGTACACCTTCTGGCCATCCTTACATTTCCACCAAAGTGTAAATGGTCAAAGTTTCCTAAGTCAGTGAAGGAAGGGTCAGTGGTTGACTGAGAACATGATAAACCCCTCTGGATTTGCACTTCTGCTCTCATACATTAAATTCAAGGCATGCTTTTTATGTCAGTTCTTAGCTCTGACATGCTGGTTGTGATATGCAGGTTACTCTTTTTCTCTTACATATAACAGCACATGGAAACTGCTGTTCAGGAGGCTAAGCCTGGGCCAGAGATGGAGAAAAAAGTGAGTGCTCTCAAGTTCAATCTAGGATAGCGCATGTACCAGAGAGATGATCTGGGTAGATCTCTCTCCATCATAGGTGAGAGAAATAATAAATCTTTGAAGATGTTTGCAGCTATTAGAGAATTTGAATCTCATGCATGTTTTTCTAATATTCCCTTCCTAATGTCACTGGTGACACAACACTATTCCCACAATTAAATGAGTTGATTCTGGTGCAACATTGGGACAACCCTGCATGTCAGTTAGGATGAGTCTCCTATGAACTCAGGGCCTGTGAACACTCCAGCAAGCCAGGGACAGGGGTGACATGGGCTTGGATCACATGTCAGTGGGGCCAGTGACATCTGCAGGAGCATCACTGAGGACAGCAGCCAGTGGAGGAAGTGCTAGAACCAGAGACCAGTTTGCCACAGACACCAGGACAGAGAAGTGGACTTCTGACTGGGGTACAGTGAGCTCTTCACAATTAGGATGTACAGTTGGAGCTTTTCTCAAAGAGAAAGACCTGGCACTGCGGGAAGGACACATGGGCTGTGTGGGGTGCAGCCTCTGCTCCCCTCTGAATAACTGTAGAGGCTCTGCACACCCTGCCTTCTCTGGGAGGAGCTATGGGGAGGAGATTCACACAGGGAGCAGCTGAGGAGTGAGTGCAGCTAGGAGCATCCAGGCCCCTTCAGTCCACCTTCACCATGGGGGAGGGACCCGAAGGCTGCACCAAGAAGGGCACTCAGAGTACAGGCTTTGGACCCAGTGCTGTCTGTGGGCTTCTGCCCTGAGAGAAGCCAGTAATTCCCACAATATTCAGCCCATGAGAGTGATTTAGAGAGAAAAGCATGTAGAGTTGCAAGCCCTGGTGTTGTCAACAGGCCAGTGACTTTCTTTAGTCCCAGGTGAGAACACTAAGGTAACAGCAGCAGGCATGAGAGAGGCCTCCACACAGCTCTGGTGTCACCAGCTTTCAGCTCCCCTTGAGCACAGGCAGACCAGCAGAGTAGAGGAATTTGGACAATTCCAACAGGAAGGTAATTATTGCATTCATGATCTTTCTAATCTCTAGACTTCATTAAAATATGATACTGGATTAGCAAAAACAGTTCCTAGCTCCACTCAGGTTTTGTTCCAGTGGGAAGCACTGCACCCCAAGCTCTGGGACATACTTAACTGAAGCTCCCACATGGAGCTGCGCAGTCTGGTGACTCCATCAAAGCACTTGGCCAGTGAGTGTCCTGGGCTGAGACAAGGAGGGTGGCAAACTCTGCAGAGAAGTCCTCATGTGGTGTGTCTCTGACTTGGTCAGGAGTGGCCTTCACACAGACTCCTGAGTTGTCTTCTCTGCTCAGGTGGAGTCACCCTCTCACTATCTCCTCCTACCCCACAGCATAGCCACCCACCTCTCTCCCTATCAGAACACACAGCAGCCATTCCTCAGAGCCAAGGACTCATCTGGTCCTGGTGTAACATCTGATGAAGAGGCAAGGAGTGCCTACCTCATGAAAAGAGGAGAGAGGACAGAAAGCCAGACACTGCTATGAAGAGACTAAAAGCAAAGTCGTTCACCTTCTGGACGTAAGAACAATGTAGTTGTTCAAAATGTAGATAGTAAAGGCTTTCCAGTCAGTTAAAGAAGCCTGTGTATTAATCTGAGAACATGAGAAACCCATGCACTTGCACATTTATTCTCATATATTAAATACCAGGTTTTATGTCACTTCCTAGCTCTAATATGGTGACTTTCATATGCTGGTTGGTCTTCTTTTCTTACATATGACAGAATATGGCAATTGCTGCCCAGGAGGTTAAGCTTTGGCTGAAGCTGGAGAAAAAGGTAAATGCTCCTAAATTCAATCCCTGATATCTCAGGTGCTAGAGTGATGATCTGTATATATGTCTTTTTCCTTCACATGTTAGAGAAATATTTCTTTGAAAACGTATGACAGTTATTAAAGAATTCAAAGCTCATTTATGTTTCTAATATTTCTTCCTAATATCACTAGTGACACACTTCCACTGTCCCAGTTAAATGTGTTGATTACGGTGCAGCATTGAATAAACCTTCCTGTAGACTGGGTGAGCTTCCCGTGCACCAGGAACCTGTGTCCACACAAGCAGGCCTGGGCAGGGGTATCATGGGATTTAGGACACGTGTCAGTGAACCAGTGGGATCTGCAGAAGGGTCACCGAGAACAGCAGGCAGGCAGTGGAGCATAATCGAGAGAGCATAGAACAACTTGTCACAGAGACCTGGAGAGAGAAATGGACACCTGACTCTGGTTGTGTGAACTCTTCACACTAAGGAGGGACCCCACACAGAGAAAGAACTGTCATTGATTACATATTCTGTAGGGGTTCAGCCCCTGCACCCCTCTGAGTAACTGAAGTGGCCCAAACACCCTGCCTTCTCCTGGAGGAGCTGTGAGGGAGGAAGGTCAGTCAGGGAGCACCTGAGGAGTGAGTGCAGTGAGGAACCTCCAGGCCTCTTCTCCCTGCCTTCAACATGTGGGAGGGAGCTGAGGGCTGCACCCAATAAGGACGCCCACCCTTACTGAGTGTGGCAGCCACCTTGGTATTGATTCAATATGCCCACAATCTTCAGCCCCTGGTACTGGTTTTGAAAGAAAACTAAGGATGTTACCAGTTTTGATGTGGTGAACATTCTCATGACCTTCCTTAATCCCAGGTGAGAAAGGCTAGTGAGACAGTACAGCTGGTACTGATGAGAAAAGCTTCAGCACAGCTCTGGGCTCACCAGCATCCACTTGACTCCCCTACAGCACAGACATTATCCAGAAGAAGTAAAGGAAGAATTGCCAATTTCAACACCAAGGTACCTATTGCATTCCATGTTCATTATTATCTCTGAACTTGATTTTGAAGTGTAAACTCATTACAATTTACATTAGTGAGAAAAAGTATTCCAAGCTCCACTCAAGATTGCACAGTGGGGAACACTGTTCCCAGAGGCAGTTAGAAATTCTAAGCTTATCCCCATTCAGAGGGGTACAGACTAGGGGACCAACTGTGCACTTGTCAGTGAGACTCCTGGGCAGAAACTAAAAGGGTAAGGCACAGGTTTGGTCTGGTGAACATGACCCAGGTGAATGCAATGAGTTGCCCCCAAGTCCCTTCACTCTACCTTGAATGCAGGGGTCCCAGCACCAGGGAGGCTGCAGCCAGAGTTAGTGTGGGCCCTCTGCTGGGTGTGGAGTCAATCCCCCATTCCCCAGGGCAGAGCCTGATTTGGTAAACATGCCAATGACCCTCCTTCACCCAGGTGGAGAATAGGGAGCAGGGAGGTAGCAGCAGCAGGAGGAAGAAAGCCCACCCCACATCTCTGGACTCACCTACACCTGGGTCCCCATTAGCACAGGGAGAAGCCAGCATGGGCAAGTGAAGACTGTTTTGTCAGGAAGGTATCTATTTTCATTTCAGCTTTCATTCCCATCTCTACCTAATTAAAACTTACAAACACATTTTGCATTATACCAGCAAGCCCTACACCAGGCAGTACTGCAGAGTGAGGAGGGCAGGTCCAGTCTAGGGCATGTGTGTCCTTGGGCAGATCTGCTCACTCTGTGTTCCTATCACTCCCTGTGGAAGCAGCCAGAGAGGAGGACCAGCTCACACAGGGGTGCCCCTCACAGAGCAGGCACCAGGTATGGGTCCACATCTGAACTTTGGAAGGGGATCTGTGAATCTCAGCCCTACCCCACACCCACCTCTTTGGGGAGAGAGTTCAGAAATGCTGGGCTCACAGCATCTTGACCTGAACAACCAGGTTTCCTTTCTGGCCTATTTTAACATCAGTCCCTGCAGCTTCACTGGCCTGAGTCAGAGGTTCTCAGCCAATGGCTTGATCTTGGGAATCACCAGAGGGCACCCATAGTGACCCCTCGCCCTGCACAGCAGAGTCCTTTTAAACCCACACACAATGAGACTGACATTAATTTGTCTCATCTCATGTTTTATTCTTTTATATTTATTTATGTATTCCCTTTTTGTTGTCCTTGTTTTTATTGTTGTAGCTACTACTGTTGTCATTGTTATTAGATAGGACAGAGAAAAATGGAGAGAGGAGGGGAAGACAGAGAGGGGGAGAAAAAGATAGAGAACTGCAGATCTGCTTCACTGCTTGTGAAGCAACTTCTTGCAAGTGGGGAGCTGGGGCTCAAGCAGGGATCCTTACACTGGTCCTTGTGCTTTGTGCCACCTGCACTTAACCCAGTGTGCTACCACTGAACGCCCTTTTATCTCATGTATTCTTAGAAACATCTCAGTGCAGTCACAGGGCACAGTGTAAGGTAGCTGAGAGGGTGCGGGAAGGTAACTAAGTCCTGGTGTTATATTGTCTGAGGACACAGCCCTCCTCTGACTCAGAGAAGGAAGCACTGGTCCTGGTGCTTTCTCTGCAGAGCCCTGAGGTCCAGCAGGGGGTAAATGATGGAGGTGCTCAGGTGGGGGCTGCTCAGACCCCTGTCCCACAGGGGCTCCCTCCCCTGCTGTCTGAATAGCTGCTCTAGCTAGAGAGCCCTGTGGGTAGGGCTCAGCTTTAAGGAGTATTTTCCTCTGTGAGAAGGAGAGGGGGACCCCCAGGATGAGGCTCCAGCAGTAAAGGGAAAGCAGGATGCACATTGACTGGGGAGCTTGTCACCCAGGGTGGGTCTGCTTTAAAGTTGTTCTCACCCCTTGTCTGGTCGCCCCAGGTTCCCTCCTCTCCCCCACTGCTGAGGAGTCTTTGTTGCCCTAAAGAGTCCTCCTTGCAATTTCCCAGCTCTTGACTCAAAGCTCCACATCAAGATGGTGGCACCAGTGCAAGACAGTCCACAGCTCTCAGCGACCACCTACCCCAGACCAGCTCCTGGATGACGTCACTAGACAGAGGACTCTATAGACCGCACATCAGAAGAGAAGCAGCTGCACCCCTCCCTATCATGCACTCTCTGTGTACCCCCTAAGGAAGCACGTGAACTGTGAACTGTAAACTCTAGTGGGGCCACTTGGTACCTTCAGCCAGTGGCCTCTCCTGCTGGAATGTAAACATGTGCCTTTTTAATCCACTCTTGTCTGGGCTCCTTGCTTTGTCCCCACAGCCTTATCAGGGTTAGGCAGAATTTGGGAGGGAGGGCTTGGAAGGAAGGTAGTGAAGACTGGCATCCCAGGAATCCCCCAGAACACAGCTACTCTCTTCCCTGATCCAGCTTTCTGGTCCTTTTTCCAGCCATGACATCATCACCCTAGACAATAACTTGGATCCAACTGCACATCAGATGTCAGGCTCAGGAAAAAAAAAAGTGTCCTGGAGCCCTAATTGCCCAGAGCCCCACCCCACTAGGGAAAGAGAGAGGTAGGCTGGGAGTATGGATTGACCTAGCCCATGTTCAGCAGGGAAGCAATTACAGAAGCCAGACCTTTCACCTTCTGCATCCCATAATTACTCCCAGAGTAATTCCATACTCACAGAGCTTTAAAAAATAGGAAAGTTATCAGGGGAGAGGATGGGATACAGAGTTCTGGTGGTGGGAATTGTGTGGAGTTATACCCCTCTTATCCAATGGTTTTTATCAGTGATTGCTTTTTATAAATAAAAAATTTTTTAAATGCCACAATTATTTTGGATACCTACTTTTAACATAGTAATATAACTTTGAGATTGTCACTGAAAGGGGCTTTCATCATTTTATTAATTCATATGATAATTCCCATTATAAATTAACTACACAAAAATGACACATTTGAGACAATAATAATTGTTTGTTTCTGAGGTTTAAAAAATAATTTTTATTTACATAGCACCACATTCCAAAAATATTAACACTAAAATCTTGTAAGTCATGCAAAATAGAGCAAAATGATAAAATATATGTATTTATGAAAATAAAACCTTAAGTTTTACCAAAGAACTTCACACTTTTTACACCATTCTTCTTCAGATATATCACTAGTTAATTAAACTTTTACTTATAACCTTTCAACAGTTGTCTCAGCATAACGATAGTATCGTCTTTACTATGTTGATTTTTTTCTTTCTTTTTATTTACTTTTTACTTCATGGGGTCATTAATGGATTACTGTACAGTTATTGACACATGGGTATACATTTTCATCTGCTCTTGACACTCTCACCACCAACTTTTCTACCATCATGCACCAGAACCTCAAGACCCTTATCCACCTTCCTCTGAGTCCTTTGCACAAGGTTTATCTTTGTTTTTGGTTTTTGTCCTTATTTCTTCTTAAATACACATCCTCTCTTTTGTTGTTGTTTTTCTTTCTCTCACTTAACATGATTCCATTAAGTTCCATTCTAGATGAGGGGATAGCTTCATAGCTTCATTAGTTTTATTATTATTATTATTATTCCAATAGCATTTATTTATTATTTATTTTATTTTTTAATATTTATTTTATTTATTTATTTCCTTTTGTTGCCCTTGTTGTTTTATTGTTGTAGTTATTATTGTTGTTGTCGTTGTTGGATAGAACAGAGAGAAATGGAGAGAGGAGGGGAAGACAGAGAGGAGGAGAGAAAGATAGACACCTGCAGACCTGCTTCACCGCTTGTGAAGTGACTCCCCTGCAGATGGGGAGCCGGGGTTCGAACCAGGATCCTTATGCCGGTCCTTGTGCTTTGTGCCACCTGCGCTTAACCCGCTGCGCTACAGCCCAACTCCCTCCAATAGCATTTATTTTAGAGAAGATTTAAAATATTTTGAATTACATCAAATAAACATAACAAGAATACTATGATTTTACTGGACTGGTACAAGTTTTTGTATCACTTCTATTACTCTCCCATTAAATATTCCTGGATAAACTTACAAATACATAAGAAATGCACATGAAAGAGAAGATTGCTTCATCTTTTATTTCCCCAGTTAGAACCGTTTAACTGTTAGAAGTCCGGCGGCAGTGCAGCAGGTTAAGCATAGGTGGCACAAAGCACAAGGACTGGTGAAAGGATCAGGTTTTGAATCCTTGGCTCCTCACCTGTAATGTAGTCACTTCACAGGCGGTGAAGCAGGTCTTCAGGTGTCTATCTTTCTCTCCCCTTCTCTGTCTTCCCCTCCTCTCTACATTTCTCTCTGTCCTATCCCACAACAATAACATCAATGACAATAATAACTACAACAATGAAAAACAAGCTCAACAAAAGAGAAAATAAATAAATATAAAATAAAATAAACTGTTTAATTGTTAAGAATACAGAATATCACCAAACTTTGAGAGTTGAGTGCATGTGAAACTATAACCCAGTAAGCTTAAAATTTATAAAGTCCTATTAAATCATTACCATAAGAAAGATATTAAAAAGCATAAATAAAATGGGAGACAGGCAGGGAAACAGGCTTCATCATTTTTAGCATATCTTCAAAATAAATAACAAAACAAGACAAAACTTCTGTTTTTCTATTAAATGTGCTGTATCCATTCTGGTTTTGATTGCCCATGGCAATAGACATTTTAACAAAATTCAGTATTTATTGAGTTCCTACTATAGCAAGGCATTTTTTCATCAGGTCCAGAGAGAGATATAAAGATATGAAGATTTGGTTTGAGGTGGTGTTCCCAGTGGAGTGACCATACCTCGAGTTCCTTCCTGCAGAGAGGAAGCTTCACAAGTAGTGAACTAAGGCTCCAGGTGGCTCTCTCTTCCTCTCTGTTTTCCTCTACTGTCTTAAGTTCCCTCTGTCCTATCAAGTGAAAGAAAAGAAGAGGAGAGAGGAGAGAAGAGGAGAGAAGAGAAGAGAAGAGAAGAGAAGAGAAGAGAAGAGAAGAGAAGAGAAGAGAAGAGAAGAGAAGAGAAGAGGAGGGGAGGGGAGGAAAGGGGAGGGGAGAAGAAGGGAGGGGAGGGGAGAGAAGAAGAGGGGAGAGGAGGGGAAAGGATGAGAGGTGAGGTGAGGGGAGAGGAGAGGAGAGGAGAGGAGAGGAGAGGAGAGGAGAGGAGAGGAGAGGAGAGGAGAGGGGAGGGGAGGGGAGGGGAGGGGAGGGGAGGGGAGGGGAGGGGAGGGGAGGGGAGGGGAGAAGAGAAGAGAAGAGAAGAGAAGAGAAGAGAAGAGAAGAGAAGAGAAGAGAAGAGAAGAGAAGAGAAGAGAAGAGAAGAGAAGAGAAGATGATTTGGTTTGTAATGACTACAATTTTGCCACATCCTTTCTCTGGGATTTAATTTTTTTAATTCTTTATTGGGGCATTAATGTTTTATATTCGACAGTAAATACAGTAGATTGTACATGCATAACATTTCCTAGGTCCTCTGTCATCCTTCTTGGATCTGGATTCTCCCCATGTACCCACCTCTGGGATTTAATTTATATGATGGGATGGAACGAAAATCTAGATTGAAAGGGAAGTTAACCCCAGATCATAGCAATTTCTGTGTATTATTGTGTAAAATATTGGTTAATATTTTGGGTTTATCTACATTGTCAAGAGATTTAGCTTCAGATATAGAACAGTTCTGTGTCTACCTTAACCCAGTTGGTTGGCAGTAAAATATTGATAAAGTCATCCCAAGTTATTCTCAGATTATAAATAATTCTATGCCTTAACTCAAAACGGGGTTTCTTTCAGTTACATGCAATCATTCATGCTCTACCTCCTCTTAGAATTTTCCACATTCCTAATATGTGGAATTCCTTTATCTAGTCACTGATAGTTTTCTGTTATATGTCAACTAAATCTTTACATAGACAGAAAATTTATTTGTGACCTTATATCCAGGATAGATCAGACCCCCTGTTCAAGGACTACAAATTAAGTATGTAAGTCTCCTTGTCTCTAACATGGGGCTTTTCTGTCTATATATTTAAAAACACTGTTTTCTTAGGACTCAGGACATAGCAGGTTGTGTACCTGGCCATGTGTGAGCCAGCTTTGAGCCCTGAACTATATGAATGATACTATAGCACAGGAGAGGACTGGTGCTATGGTGTCATTACCTCTCTTTCTGTCTCTCCACATGAAAAAGTGAGTTGTGTGGTAAATTTTTCATGCATACGATATCAGATCTGGAAAACAATAGCAATAAAATACATGAAAATAAATATTGTTTTTAGAATTTCTCTATACATGGTAAAAAGGAGAAAAAAGACAGAACAAAAATCATATGATTTTATTCTTATGTGAATTATTAGAGAACATTTTTTTTTCATGGATAATATTTGAAAGAAACATGACATGCTGAAGGAACTCAGTAACAGAGTTTAGTCCTGAACTCACATTTTAGAGTTAAATTTAAGAAGGAAATATAATATCCCAGTACAAATTGGATTTAAGCATATGAAATAATACTTGGGAAACATCCAACATGTTGTGAGGGGAAAGTAAGGTGAGGAAATGAGAAAATCCATTTTTCTTATGATTTGCAATCATAAAATCTCTATGAAATGTTCAATATTCAAGTAAGGTTTCTATACATTTTTTAAATGGATTTGGATACTGAGTAGAATAAGGAAAAAAATTTTAAAGAAACTTTTTTTTAAAGGACTAATCACTTCTTCCAGGTAATTCTTTCAGTATTGGGTACCCTTTATAAACACTACTCACACAAACTTATAAAAATGAAGAAATCTAATTTGCTCCAGTATAAGTCAGTGATTTTTCTGTTCAATTATTACTCAGTTTCTGGGCTATCATGGTGCATATTTAAATTTGAACCATAAAATGAACTCCACAAATATTCAATCATAGACATATGCATGCTATAAAACAATCAATCAAATTATCTGGAGGATTAATTTCATTCATGTGCTGTTCACTCATAAAATATATTCAAGGATTCAATGTTCTTGAAGTTACAGCAGAATATCTTAAGTGGAAACTATCTTTTTTAAAAAACATGTTTTGACAGGTGACAGATTTGTTGAATGTTAAAATGATCTTAATATGATGATGTGACTCTATAATTGCTTTTAAATCTCAGAAATTACTCTGGTTAGCTAATTTATAATCAACTCCATCTTGCCTACTTACACTGCCATCTGACACTTTGCAACCTCTGTAAGTTCAGCTTGCTCCTGTCTGCTGCCATCACTGTTCACCTCAGTGTTCTCATTTTCCTCCAACTTGCTGACTATGAAAAGTGTGTACAAATAATCTGCAGTATAGCAATTACCAACTAAGAGGGGGAAAATCAGATGTGAATAAACAAAGGATGGCCTACAAACTTAATTATTTCCTAAACTCCACCTTCAATTTTATCTTTTTTATTCCCTTATGAGATTACTCTCGTTTTTTTTTTATTTTCTAATAGCTGATCTGTAATAGATTCTGGCAATATTAGATAAGAAAAATCACTCGTGCTTTTGGCTGCTATTTTTCCATTGGACTTTCTGTCCTACCTTGAGTCATACATTTTTTTTCCCAGCAGGTCAAAAAAAAAAAAAAAAACCCTCAAGTGTACTTCTCAAGACACATTTCAATTCTATTTTTTTCTAGTTCAATTAATTCAAGGGTTTTTTCCTAGTTCAATTCTTGTTCTTCTAGACAAGAATGTATTCACTGAGTTAGCTCAAAATTATTTCTCTAAGTTTATTGTTAATTTATTATTGAATTAAAATCACCCCCCCAACCAGCCAATCCTGATTTTTGAGGACTTTCAAAATAACAATAGTTTCTGAAAACCTCTATTAATCTAAACTATCACCTCTGGACTATTAATTTAATATAGTTAAATGGCCAAAAATATACATTCTGACTTCAGAGCTTTCATGCCAAATCTATCACTTATTCTCTTTTTCCATAATGAAGTTATTAAGATCTAATTCACATGCCATAAAACGTGCTCATTTGAATATAAATTTTACTGTTTTTTTTTACCATTTCCTAGAGTTTTACTCATAACCACTAAAATTCAGAGCATTTTTATTACTAAAAAAGAAACCCTTTTCTTCCCATGGCCCAATCCATCTCTATCCATTAACACTTTATTTCTGAATATTAACAATGTTTTATTTGTTTGTTTTTTTAGTAAAGCAACAGATTGATCTATCACCATTTTTTAAAAAAAAATTATTTCCTTTTGTTGCCCTTGTTGTTTTATTATTGTAGTTATTATTGTTGTTGTCATCGTTGTTGGATAAGACAGAGAGAAATGGAGAGAGGAGGGGAAGACAGAGAGGAGGAGAGAAAGATAGACACCTGCAGACCTGCTTCACCGACTGTGAAGCGACGCCCCTGCAGGTGGGGAGCCGGGGTTCGAACCGGGATCCTTATGCCGGTCCTTGTGCTTTGCGTCACCTGCGCTTAATCTGCTGCGCTACAGCCCGACTCCCCACCATTCTTTTTATACATGAGCAGATGATAATGTGAATCAGCCCTGACCTATTCTGGCGGTCGCTACTGATAGACATTGATGCTGTTTCTATCATTTTGCTACTATCAAAGGCACCCTGCTGAATAGCCCTGTGCACACACCATTTGCTCTTTTTATCACGACATCTATGTATGATTCTATTCTTAGAAGTGGGTTGCTGGGTCAAAAGGTCAATGCACATGCAATTTTTCTAGTTATTGACAAATTTCCCTGTATGGGGTCTGTACTATTTCTCATTCTCTTCAGCAACGCATGGCAGCACCTGCCTCCCCACAGCTTCCCCTGACAGACATGCTGTGAAACTTGGGTCTTTGCCAACTCAATAGGTAAAGAACTCTAGCCTAGAATATTTCTATATTTATTTATCTAGGGTACAGAAAGGAAGAGTCTGGTAAGGATAGTGGAAATAGAGAGGGAGAAGAGTGTCACCTGTAGCTCTGTTTCACAGCTTCTGAAGTTTCCTCCCCTGCAGGAAGGAATTGGATGCTTCAAGCATGGTCCTTGTATTGGGAAGAGATGAAACACATCTGACCCCTGATATTTTATGTTTTATTAATATAACATAAAGCCAAACACTTTGCATTATACATTTCAGTGATATTTACTATGTTCACAGCATTGTCCAGCCAGGGTATCTTATGTGTACAAGTCATGTGCTCAACCACTGAGCCACTTCCATATCTGATCTTCCAACAGTTTCATGATTTTAACCCATATACCTAGGTATTGAATAATTTTAAGTTGAGTTTTGAACATACTGGAAGACAATAGATCCAACTTCTTTCTAGTACCTGTGAATATCCAGTTGTCCCACTGTCATTTACTCTGCAGTAAAATATTCTTCCTTCCCATTGAGTGGTCTTGAATCTTGTTCAATACCAAAGACCCACACATCCATATATTTATTTCAGAATTCACAACTCTAGTTCAATATTTCAAGCGCTTGTCATTATGCCAGTACAACATAGTCCTAATACAACTGTTAGCTTTTGAGCTACTTGATCCAACTCTGTTACTCTTCTGTATTATTTTATTTTGAAAAATGGCTCAAGTCAGTAAATTATGTTAAGAGATAAGACACTAATAGAAAACTATAGTTTTTTTAAACCATAGTATTTCCTTTTTATTTTTTAATTTAATTAAATTTAGTTTGAACAGAAACAAAGAAATTGAGGTAGCAGGGGAGATTGCCAAGCTTTCCTCCTGAAGGTGGAAACCAGGGGCTTGAACCCTGGTCCTTGTGCACTGTGACAGGTGCACTTAGCAGGTGCATCACCAGCCTATCTCACCACAGTCTTTCTTACCTGAAAAAATCAGAAGCCAAGTATGAGAAAAATGAGGTTTTAATCCTTAGACAGAGAAAAGCATTAATTACTAACTCCATATCTACTGTGTTCACATATTCTTCCCAAATGCATGTTTGATATCTGAACTCGATATACTATTGTTGTTTTGTTCTTGTTCATTACAAAATAAAGATTTAATCATCCACATAAGACATGAGCTTTCAGATCATGTGTAACCTAGCAGGTAACTTCCTGTTAAGATAAGCCAACAAGCCAAAACCAGCACTTCTTGATAAACAAAATAGAATTTCCTCTACATAACATTCACAATGTTCACACTGCATTCTAAAATTACTTAAATTGCTTAGAGGCAGAAAACCTTGACCCTTACTTATGGGTAAACGAATTGAAAGTTCTTTACTATATAGATAAGAAATGAGTAATGCTATACTTTGTGTCTTTTTAACTTCTCTGCTTTTTCTCAGTATTTAATTTAAATAAGTAAATGTATATTTTGAGAGAGAGAGAGAGGAGGGAGAGGAGAAAGAGCAGAGAACCAGAGCATCACTCTTGGTACATATGATGCCAGGGCTTAAACTTGAGACCTCACGACTGAGGGTCACATAGGTTATCCACTGAATCACTTCACAAGTTGCATATGAGCACTTTATTTTATATTATTTTATTTATAAAAAGGAAACACTGATGAAACCATAGTATAAGAGGGGTACAACTCCACACAATTCCAACCACCAGAATTCCATATACCATACTCTCCCTTGATAGCTTTCCTCTTCTTTAACCCTTTGTGAGTATGGACCCAAGGTCATTGTGGGATGCAGAAGGTGGAAGGCCTGTAATTGCTTCCCTGCTGAACATGGACATTGACAGGTCAATCCACACTCCCAGCCTGCCTCTCTCTTTCCCCAGTGGAGCAGGGTTCTGGGGAATCAAGCTCCAGGACACATTGGTAAGGTTGTCTGTCCAGTGAAGTCTGGTTGGCATCACACTAGAACCTGTAACATGGTGGCTGAAAAAAAGAGTTAGCATATAAAGCCAAACAAGTTACTTACTAATCATGAACCTAAAGGCTTGAGTAGTGCAGATGAGTTGGAGGTGGGGGGTGTTAGTTACCATTTGAACATAGCTAGTAGGCATATTTAGTTATATTCCAAAGGGCCTGTGGCTATACTAGTTTTTGTTTTCCCTGAGCCTGAAATCTGATATGCAGGTGGATCCAAGTTGTTTTTATCATGCTTTTCACATGTCTATTTTTTTATTGGGGATTTAATATTTATTTACAAATCTATGGGATAACAGTGGTACAATCCTACATTGTTCCTACCACCAGAGTTCTGTGTCCCCATACCCTCCACTGGGAACTGCAATATTTATCCCAAAATCACAGATATGGGTTGACTATTATTTTTATAATTATCTATATTTATATGTTTTTGTCTATTTTTTTTCTATGGCCCTGCCCTCTCTTCCTAAGTCACACTTACACCTTTTGCTACTTCTGAAAGTCCTTCCTTTTTCCCTCTTTTTTTTTTTCAGGGTCTTAATAATGTGGCTGCATGTAACTACTTTTAAGATTCATTGTTCCTAGAAAGAGACAACCTTCATCTAATTAAGAAAATGGGGGGACTGGGCGTTAGTGCACCAGGTTATGTGCACATGACACAAAGTGCAAGGACCCACGCAAGGATCCCAGTTAGAGACACAGGCTCCTAACCTGAAGGGGATCACTTCACAAGCGGTGAAGAAGATCATCAGGTGTGTATCTTTTCTTCTCTGTCTTCCCCTCCTCTCTCAATTTCTCTCTGTTCTCTCAACAATAACAATAATAGCAACAATAATAACAACAACAAAATGGAAAAAATTGCAGCCAGGAGCAGTGGATTAACCCTGAAGGCAAAAAAAGAAAACAGGTAATAGGATTAGATATTTATTCATGATGAAAGTGTTCAAAAATATAACAACAGGAATCAGCTTTTCCAAAGTCATAATGGGAAACTGAAAAGCCAAAGTATAATACATTTAAAGATAAAAATGTCAAAATCAGAAAACAGAAAAGAATGTTTGCTGACTTCCATATCTCAATATATTCTGGAGATCATTAATATTGTAAAATGAAAAAAAAATAGAATGTCTGAAGTCAAGAAAGGAGTCTGTATTTGTAGATTACAAAATGTTTCACATACACATGCCTAAGTAAGCTACAAAACTACAAAATTAAGTTAGCAAGATTATAGGACAGTAGGTTAACTTATAATCATTTTATATGCTAGTATCCCAATACTGGAAATTCTATATTTTTTTCTTTTTTAAATATTTTTTATTTTTTATTTATTTATTCCCTTTTGTTGTCCTTGTTGTTTTATTGTTGTTGTTATTGATGTCATCATTGTTAGATAGGACAGAGAGAAACAGAGAGAGGAGGGGAAGACAGAGGGGGAGAGAAAGACAGACACCTGCAGACCTACTTCACCGCCTGTGAAGTGACTCCCCTGCAGGTGGGGAGCCGGTGGCTCGAACCAGGATCCTTACGCTTGTCCTTGTGCTTTGCGCCACTTGTGCTTAACCCGCTGCGCTACCGCTGGACTCCCGGAAATTCTATAGTTTTAAAAATCATCAGAAGAGGAAGTTCTATAGTTTTAAAAACATCAGAAGAAACAAACAAAATATCAGAAATGTATTTGACAAACATCTTGGCAGCTTCAAAAAAATGGAAGCACATGGAACTTTATTGTAAGCAAGATACAGATAAAAAATCTGTGTTCATTATGGCACCAAAATAAAAACCCTGTGAGGGGGAGGGTGGACATGCAGCTTCCAGAGCTGGCAGGGTGGGAGTGGCGGTGGGGGTGGGTGTGGGTGTGATGGGACACAATCTTTTGGTGATGGGAATGGTGTTTATGTACATACCTATTAAATTGTAGTCATATAAATCACTATTTAATTAATATGAGAGGGGGAAAATTGTATGTCTAACAAAGGGACTTTTCAAAGTTAACCCAATTACCAAATAATGTAGTGATAACAGTAACTATCCATTGTCTTCTTGAATCCTAAGACAGCAGGAACCTCACATCTCCACTATAGAGCCTCTACTTCCCCCAGTCCTGGGACCCTAGGGTAGGGCCCACTTTCCCGTATGCTTCTCCCAATTCTTATCAAATAATATTGCATCCGCTAAATGCAACCTAATCAACGCAATGAGTGCCACCCCTGCATGCTTCACTTCAGACTGTGTCCAGAGACTTCAGGTGTGGAACGAAAACCCTTCAGCTTCATCACTCAGGTGAGACCTTTCCTTTCATAGTATTCTCTAATTCCATCCCAGGTGATTCACTTCTTTAAAAAGTCCAAAAACCTAGATATAGACCAGGTTCCAGGAGATAGAGCATATGTTCACATGTATCCATAAACTAGGGCAAATATATACCTGAAAGCACTAGTACACTAGAGTTTGCAGTGAATACCCCCCAACACTTCATCTCCCCTATTCCAACCTTTGGCTCCATAATTTTTCAACAATTTGTTTCGCTTTGTATTTTAACTCTCTTTTCAGCCACCAGGTTCCAGATGCCATCAGGATGCTGGCCAGGCTTCCCTGGACTGAAGACCCCACCAATGCGTCCTGGAGCCTCACTTCCCCAGAGACTCGCCTTACTAGGGAAAGAGAGGCAAACTGGGAGTGGATAGACCAGTCAACGCCCATGTTCAGCGGGGAAGCAATTACAGAAGCCAGACCTCCCACCTTCTGAAACCCACAATGACCCTGGGTCCATGCTCCCAGAGGGATAGAGAATGGGAAAGCTATTGGGGAGGGGATGGGATATGGATATTGGGGGGCAGAATTGTGTGGAGTTGCACCCCCCCAACCTATGATTTTTTAATGTCTCCTTTCTTAAATAAATAAAAAAAATCTATGTTTATGTTGTTGTTGTACCAGAGTACTGCCCAGCTCTGGTTTATGCAGACACTAGGATTCTAGGGACTGAATCAGGGACCTCTGAGCCTCAGACATGAAGGTCAGTTTTATAGCCTTTATGCTATCTCTTCAGTACTATCTAAATGTCAAGGGCTAGTGAAATAGCTCACGTGAAACTATCATATATATATATATATATATATATATATATATATATATTATGTTTTTATATATATTTTTTCTGGGTTACAGCAAAGCAGTGATATATATATATATATATATATATATTTATATCAAAAATATATACTTAAAAATATATACTTAAAAAATATATACTTAAAAGTAGTTACAAAGCAGATATATATATATATATATCACTGCTTTGCTGTAACCCAGGTTTGAGTCCAGCACCCACTGCATTGAGGGAAGCTCCAGTGCTGTGCTCTCTTTCTCTCTCTTTGCATCTCTGTTTCTATCTAAAAACAAACAAAATGAAAAAAAGAACTGAACTTCAATATGAAAAATATATTCTATACAAAGAATAAAGTGATTAGAGTGGTCCAGGAGGTGGCACAGTGATAAAGCTTTGGATTCTCAAGCATAAGGTCCCAAGTTCAATTCCTGGAAGCACATGTGTCAGAGTGATGTCTAGTTTTTTCTCTCTCCTCCTATCTTTCACATAAATGAATAAATCTTTTTTTAAAAAAAAAGTAATTAGAAAACATCCCCATCATATATGGTCAATGATATTCTCTAGATAAAATGCATTTCACCACTATACTGTCTTCAGATAAATGATTAAAGATTTATTTTTATTTATTTATTTATTTTTTATTTAAGAAAGGATAAATTAACAAATCCATAGGGTAGGAGGGGTACAACTCCACACAATTCCCACCACCCAGTCTCCATATCCCACCCCCTCCCCTGATAGCTTTCCCATTCTCTATCCCTCTGGGAGCATGGATCCAGGGTCATTGTGGGATGCAGAAGGTGGAAGGTCTGGCCTCTGTAATTGCTTCCCCGCTGAACATGGGCGTTGACTGGTCAGTCCATACTCCCAGTCTGCCTCTCTCTTTCCCTAGTAGGGTGGATCTCTGGGGAAGCTGAGCTCCAGGACACATTGGTGGGGTCATCAGTCCAGGGAAGCCTGGCTGACATCCTGATGACATCTGGAACCTGGTGACTGAAAAGAGAGTTAACATACAAAGCCAAACAAATTGTTGAGCAATCATGGACCCAAAGGTTGGAATAGTGGAGAGGAAGTGTTAGGGGGCTACTCACTGCAAACTCTAGTGTACTTCTGCTTTCAGGTATAAATTTTGCAGTAGTTTATGGATACGTGTGAACATATGCTCTCTCTCACAGAAACTGGTGTATATCTAGGTTTTGGGACTTTGTAAGAAAGTGAACCACCTGAGATGAAATTAGAGTATACTGTGAAAGGAAAGGTCTCACCCGAGTAATGAAGCTGAAGGGTTGTCATTCCACACGTGAAGTCTCTGGACACAGTCTGAAGTGAAGCATGTTGAGGTGGCAATTGTTGCGTTGATTAGGTTGTGCTCGGCAGATGCAATATTATTTGATATGGATTGGGAGAGGCATACGGGAAAGTGGGCCTTATTCAAGGGTCCCAGGACTGGGGGAAGTAGAGGCTCTATAGTGGAGATGTGAGGTTCCTGCTGTCTTAGGGTTCAGAAAGACAATCGATAGTTAATGTTATCATCACATTATTTGGTAATTGGGTTAACTTTGAAAAGTCCTTTTGTTAGGGTTTACTGTACAGTACCCAGTATCTTGTATATAGCTGTGCTATTGGTTGCTTCTGATCTACTTGGTCTAGGCTTTTGAGAGAGTCTGCATATCAATTACACAGCCTATATATTGAAAAGATTCAGTTTGTGTTTTAAAACACTTCGAGACATACAATTAATTTTTCCCCTTCATATTAATTAACTAGTGATTTATATGACTACATTTTACTAGGAGTGTACATAAACACCATTCCCACCACCAAAAGACTATGTCCCATCCCTCCCACCTACTCCCACCCCCCACTGGCCCAGGAAGCTGCATGTCTACCCCTCACCACAGGGTTTTTACTTTGGTGCCCTGCTTACAATTTGGTCAGGTCCTGCTTTTAGTTTCCCTTTCAGATCTTCTTACTCAACTTCTGTTGATGATTGGGATCATCCCATACTCATCTTTTATGAGTGTAAGAAAGACACACCTATGGAAGAATGAATGTTGAATGAATGTCTCATTAGGATCCAAGTAGGCAAAAAGCTTATGCCTGTGTTAAGCATATTTAATTAAATCTATAACTTAATAAATTCAGGTAGAATTGTTTTTTTTCTCACTTGTACTTGTTAGATCATGTAATTTTCCAACTCAAAACTTTTTAAGGTGTTTATGTGAAACTTAGATTAAAATTTAAAAATTCTAGGGAGTCCGTCAGTAACACAGCGGGTTAAGCGCAGGTGGCGCGAAGTGCAAGGACCAGAGTAAGGATTCAGGTTTGAGCCCCCAGCTCCCCACTTGCAGGGGAATTGCTTCATAAGCAGTGAAGCAGGTCTGCAGGTGTCTGTCTTTCTCTCCCCCCTCTGTCATCCCCTCCATATCTCTCCATTTCTCTCTGTTCTAACAACAACAACATCAACAATAACAATATCTACAACAACAATGAAAAACAAGGGCAATAAGAGGGAAAATAAAGAAAGGAATATAAAAAATTAAATTTATAATAATAAATATAAATTTTTTAATATATTTATAATAATCTGTTCAATGATTCTGTGATCTGCCTTGGGCCATCCGTTTCCCATATTCTAATTCTGTTTTCTTGTTGTTCCTTGAAAATAATATTTTAGACTCAAATTATCTTTCTATATATGGTCAACCTTTACGGGTCTCTGCTCAAGCAGTACTCCCTTAGAAATCCCTTCAATGACCATACTTCTATTATTAAACTGCTTCATTTTATTCTAGAAAACGAAGAACTGAAAATGCGTATTAAATCAATTTATACCTGTAGGAAATTGAATTGTGTAAAATGTATTTACATTTATATGAGGCACACACACACACTAGCACAAAGGAGGTGGAATATCAGTAGAATGCTTGCATGAAGCCCTGGGTACGGAAAGTTTAGGTTTAATCCCTGGCACTGCATTAGGCGGTAGAGTGCAGATTTGGTCTTTCTCTAAATAACACATATATAAATGAAATCAGATTACATAGAACTCATCACACATATATAAACATATTGAGATACATTTAAGCTTTCCTTATGTGAATACAGATTAAGTTTCACTAAGTTCTATTGGAGCAAATATCTTATTTGTTGCTCTTGCCCTAGTGTCTAGGACTATATTGCCTAGATAGTCTTTCACCAGTGATGTTTATTGATGTTTTGCCATCAGAAAAAAAAAATCACTGAAAGAGTAAATGGAAAGTAATTCAAATTTTGTTTGTTACCCCATCTTGGATGGAGCTTGAAGGAATCATGTTAAGTGAGATAAGTGAGAAACAGAAGGATGAATATGGGATGATCTCACTCATAGGCAAAAACTGAAAATCAAGATCAGAAGGGAAAATACTAAGCAGAACTTGGACTGTAGTTGGTGTATTGCACCAAATAAAAGACTGTGAGGTGGGGGCTGGAGGGTTCAAGTCCTGAAACATGATGGCAGAGGAGGATCTAGTGGGATTGTATTGTTATATGGAAAACTGAGAAATGTTATGCATGTACAAACTACTGTATTTTACTATTGACTGTAAACCATTAACCTCCCAATAAATAAATTTAAAAAAATAAATAAAATTTTGTCTTTCCTAGATTCTCTAGTTGCAGGTTTTAGTTATGTTTAATTTTGACAATATCATTTTAAGTTACAGAAGATTGACAAAACCTCACTCTTGTGCAGGACTCAGCACTCCAGACTTCATACTGCCTGTCTATCACACTTTCAGGAATCTGTTAGGATTCTATATACTTTCATTCTTATGTACACACACACAGACATATGCATACACATGATTTTTCACAATCTATCATTAGAGATCTACAGTATGCCTTAACAATAATAAATGTGACTTCTTTATAAACACTGTGAGTTATTGCTGGGGAGATTCACTTATTCTAAAAATTACACATTGTCTGATTTAAAAATATTCCTTTTGCAGTTGGTATACTATTATTCCATGATATTACCAGTGGTCATTATAATAGTATATTCAATTCTGTCTTTTTTCATGAGTAGTTTTATAATTTGGTTAACTTTTATTGCATTTCATAACAGTTTTACACTACTGATAAATTCCTTAAGGCATTTTACACATTAATAATGATTTCATCCTGAATTCTAATCTTGAATATCACTTTTTTCGGGTTCTTGTGAGAATACAATCCATCTATATATTGACATGACTTTGACAGAAAACAAGTGGTTGCCAAACATTCTGTAGAAATACATTCAGTGCCAATTTGGTTTTGGCAAATATTAATGGAAAATAAAGCATTAATGAATCTTTTGCCTAGAATAACATTTGATGTTTATATAGTCTCCCTCATCAAAAGACACCAAACAAGCAATAAGTGGAAATCTTGTTAACCTTCAGAAAATCCCTATGAGAAAAGAAGAGGTCATGTATTTCTACTTCAATTTCATGTACTTTTCACTTCAACCTTGCTGCTGAGAGAGGTGAGATGCTTAAATAATGACTCATACAAAGGTGGAAAGGACAGCGTCCATACTGTATAGAAAAATTATTAAAAGGGGATTTACTAAATCATTGCACACATTAAATTTTCATAACATGCTTTAGAAGCATTGTGTATAGAAAGGCAGATGTTGGGAGTTGGGCAATGGCACAGCGGGTTAAGTGCACGTCGCGCAAAGCACAAGGACCAGACTGGTGTAAGATTCCCAGTTTGAGCCCCCAGCTCCCCACCTGTAGGGGGAGTCACTTCACAAGCAGTGAAGTAGGTCTGCAGGTGTCTGTCTTTCTCTCCCCCTCTGTCTTCCCCTCCTCTCTCCATTTCTCTCTGTCCTATTCAATAATAACAACATCAATAACCACAACAATGTTAAACAACAAGGGCAATAAAAGGGAAAATAAATCAATATTTTTTTAAAAGGCAGTTGTTAATGATCCCACAGTTCTTTGAAATATAAATTGATTAAATCTAATGTTGATTCAGGAGTACTTTGTTACCCATTTTACAGTCAAGTATATTTGTAGTTCTTTGTATCTTAAATAAGATTATTTACTTTTTAGATAAATGACAGAAAGAGATAAAGAGAGACCACAGCACTAAAGCTTCCTTCAATGTGGTGGAGGCCAGAATTGAACTTGTATATCACACATGACAAAGCAGAACACTATCCAGGTGAGCTATGCCACTGACCCAAACGACATATTTGTATGAGTAGAAATTATACCAGTCCCATGTTTTTCATTGTTTTAAGAATTTTATAAATACAGATATAGTTAAAATTTAATCTGGAACTGGAGTCCACTGTTCTTTCTATTTTCTCAGTTGCCAATTGCTTTCACTCTCCCATATGAAGCCAGTACTTTTACACACTGTCACCTCACCACCAACCCCACACACACACGCCTGATATTTCATATATATATATGATTCAAAATGTAGGATCCAAAGACCACTAACATCAATATATCTTGGCATTTGTTGCAGAAGCAAAATCTTAAGCCTCACTCTAGAAGTTGAACACAACAATTAGTGCTTCTTAACCATGCTCATATTTGTGAATCACTACTTTATAATGTTCTTTACCACACACATGACCTGTAGCTTAAAGACTTAAATTCTTTTTTAAAAAATATTTATTTTTATTTATAAAAAGGAAACATTGACAAAACCGTAGGATAAGAGGGATACAACTCCACACAATTCACCACCGGAACTCCATATCCCATACCCTCCCCTGATATCCTTCCTATTCATTAACCCTCTGGGAGTATGGACCCAAGGTTACTGTGGGATGCAGAAGGTGAAAGACTTAAAGACTTAAATTTGTACACACACACACACACACACACACACACACACACACACACACCTCCCTATCTTTTGCAGGGCAGTATTATATATAGTCATGATGCTTTTCTCTCAGGTGCCCAGAATGAATTCATCTTCTAACTGGAAGCATGTATCTTTTGTATTGAAGTAGATAAGTGTATCAGATCAACTGACTGTGTATCTTAAACTTTTAAGATCTCATTTATTACCATTCAATAAATATGGGTAAAATATCTTATGGGTGGGGAATATAACATAATGATTATGCAAACAGACTCTCATTCCTGAGACTCCAGGTCCCAGGTTCAATCGCCCACACCATATAAGCCAGAACTGAGCGATGCTCTGGTAAAAACAAAAACAAAACTAACAAGTAAACAAACAAAGCCTCTAATCACACATGTTATGATTCAGCCAGTTTTAGAGATTAAAGTAAAAGGCATTTACACTCAGTACTAGGGAATAGAATAATAATATTATAATTAAAAATTAATAAAAGCTTTGAGCAGATAGACCGGGAGTCAGCCAAAAAAGTAATGAGTATATTCATGTAGCTTTATTTTACATAAATAAATAAACTAACAATTAAATTACAATGTAAAAAACACGTAAGTGGCACAAGGAAAACTATCATTTCATAAAGTAAACTATATAGTAATAAAACATTTAAAAATATAATTTACTATATATCCTCAATTTGTATTACAAGTTCAAATATGTAATGATTATTTATACTTAAAAAGAACACTGTAATTTGAGGGTGAAACATGAAAATAACATTTTAAACATTTTTTCATCAATGAATTACCTTGGAATATAAATGCCTTTTTTGATAGAGGCAAGATACCAAATGAACAAAAAAGGCACATTTTGGGAGTCGGGCTGTAGTGCAGCGGGCTAAGTGCAGGTGGCGCAAAGCACAAGGACCGGCATAAGGATCACGGTTCGAACCCCAGCTCCCCACCTGCAGGGGAGTCGCTTCACAGTCGGTGAAGCAAGTCTGCAGGTGTCTATCTTTCTCTCCCCCTCTCTGTCTTCCCTCCCTCTCTCCATTTCTCTCTGTTCTATCCGACAACAACAATAATAACTACAACAATAAAACAACAAGGGCAACAAAAGGGAATAAATAAATAAAATAAATTAAAAAAAATTTTTTTTTTTAATTTTTTTAAAAGTCCCAAAAAAAGGCACATTTTATCACAATATATTAAAAATTCTGTGAATCATAGGATTTTTACATATGCTTTTAAATTTGCATATGAAAAAATTCAGTTATTTTTGTTATGCCAATATATGAGATTTGACAAATGATGAAGCCCTATAGCTGCTGTAACTGAGATACAAAACAAGTTATACAGATCTAGTCATTCATGCTTTTTGGCAGTCTGGTCCTCTTCCCTCTTTAAACACCTGAGCTCCAATGATGTGTTTTGTCCAACAATTTTGCCCTTTATAAAAATTCGTATAATAGAATCATTCAATAGGCATCTTTTAAAGTCTGGTTTCTTTCATTTGGTTTAGCACATTTGCAGTTCAGACATGTTATCCCACGAATCAATAGTTTGTTGCTTTTGGTGGCCTAATAGTAGCTCATTGTTTCCAAACACCATTGAAAGAACATCTGGGTTGTTTCCAAGTCCGAGCAATGATAATAAAACTACTATAAACATTCACATACAAATTGATGTGTAAACATCAGCTTTTATTTCTCCTGAATAAATGTCTTGTCTAGGTGTGGATAACTAGTTCATACAGTAAGTACATGTGTGACTATGAGCAATAGCTGTTTTGCCCAAAGGGGCTGTAGCATTTTGCTTTCCTGCAGTAAAGCCTGAGTTCTGATTGCAATCATGTCTCTGTGAAAACTGGTATGGTCAGGTTATTTCTTTATATCTATTTCTATTTCCATTTTATAGGTATATAGTGGCATGCCATTGTACCTTTAATCTTTTCTTCTTCTTCTTCTTCTTCTTCTTCTTCTTCTTCTTCTTCTTCTTCTCCTTCTCCTTCTCCTTCTCCTTCTCCTTCTCCTTCTCCTTCTCCTTCTCCTTCTCCTTCTCCTTCTTCTCTTTTTGCCTACAGGGTTACTTGTTGGGCTTGGGGCCTGCCCTACGAATCCATAGCTCCTGGAGGCAATTTTTCCCATTCTATTGCCCTTGCTGTTGTCGTTATTATTGATGTTGTTGAACAGGACAGAAATAAATCGAGAGAGGAGGAGAGATAGAGAGGGGGAGAGAAAGACAGCTGCAGGCCTGCTTTCACCACTTGTGAAGCGACCCCCCTCCCCTGCAGGTGGGGAGCCGGGAGCTGGAACCGGGATCCTTACACGTGTCCTTGCGTTTCACTCCATGTGCGCTTAATCCGCTGAGCCACAGCCAGACCCTCTGCCCCTTTAGTCTTCAATCCCATAATGAATACCTTTTTATTATGTAACTGATATTCATGTATCTTTTTTGGTGGAATATCAATGTACTTTAGTTTCTGTTTTTCAAAAATTAGTTTGTTTATATTTCTCTAGAGTGTGTTTTGGTGAAAATTAACTATTTTTAGATATACTCCTTTCTCTAAAATTTTCACAAATTTATCTCATCTTTGACTTTTCTCTCCTGGGGTGGTGGCACGTGGTTGAGCACGCATGTGCAATAGCTCAAGTTGGAGCCACTGCTCCCCACCTGCAGGGCAGAAGCTTCATGAGTGGTGAAGCAGATCTGCAGATCTCTCTCTCTCTCTTTCTATCTCCCCACCCTTCTCAGTTTCTCTCTGTCTTATTTTTCTTAAGAGGAAAAATTAAAAATAAGAGAAAATAATAGAATAGAAAGAAAAGGAAAGAAGAGAAGGGAAGAGGAGAGGAGAGGAGGGAAGGGGGGGAAGGGCAGGGGAAGGGAGGGGAGGGAAGGGAAGGGAAGGGAAGGGAAGGGAAGGGAAGGGAAGGGAAGGGAAGGGAAGGGAAGGGAAGGGAAGGGAAGGGAAGGGAAGGGAAGGGAAGGGAAGGGAAGGGAAGGGAAGGGAAGGGAAGGAATGGGAAGGGAAGGAATGGGAAGGGAAGGAATGGGAAGGGAAGGAATGGGAAGGAATGGGAAGGGAAGGAATGGGAAGGGAAGGAATGGGAAGGGAAGGAATGGGAAGGGAAGGAATGGGAAGGAATGGGAAGGGAAGGAATGGGAAGGGAAGAAATGGGAAGGGAAGAAATGGGAAGGAAGGGGAAGGAAGGGGAAAGGAGGGGAATGGAAAAGAGGAGAAGAGAAGAAAAAGAAGAAGTGAAGAGAAGAAGAGGAGAGGAGAGGAGAGGAGAGAGGAGAGAAAGAAGAGAAGAGGGGAAAAAAAGTACTGTCAAGAGAGAAGAATTCATCATATAGGCATCTGAGCCCCAGTAATAACCCTGGTTAAAAAAAAAAGTGTGCTTAAATACCATTCATCATGTTTGCAAATAAGGCATTCTGATTGACTAGTTTCTCATAACACAACATAAAAATATTTTCTCTTAAAAATTTCTGATGGGAATTTCAAGAAAACAAATCTACTTTTTTATGTTGGAAAGTTTACAATTTATTATGTTAACAAGTCCTATGAATTGTCAACAGAAAATATTGCCATAGAATCAGAAAATTTAGCAGTTGAAGTATATATATATATATATATATATATATATATATATATATATATATGGTAGTTATAGGTCAGATCAATTAATGCATTACAAATGCAAAAATTTCTGAACTTTTGATACTTTTGTAGAGAAGAAAAGTCATTAAGGTAAGTCATCTGATAAACTGTGACAAATCTTCAGCATTTATCTCTCACTTATTGCATCATAATCATTAATAAAGATTTAAATTCAATTTCCAAATTTATAACACATATGCTGCTTGCTAGTATTTATAAGAAAAGTCAAAGCATGGGCATTTGTTTTGAAGTATCATAAATGTTATCCCATGTGGAAAATTAAATTATGTCACAATTTTCTGTATATGGATCTATGAAACTTGGTGTTTCTTACCTTCTCAATTTAGACTAGAAATAGAAATTTGAGGATGAGCTGTAGAATGCCTGAAGTGTGAACTGCTATTTGAAAGAGTGCCTGACTCTTAAAGCAGATTTTAGTTTGTGGTTAAAAAAAAAGTAACATTGGGATGGAATTTGTTTTTCAATATGATTTCTCTTGAGAAAGTATTTTCTGATAAGTAAGAATCTAAGTATTATCTTCTGGCAAAAACAAAGATTGAGACAAGTTACCTGGGGATATTTGCAATGCATCCTGTCAAAATTAATAAAAACTGTAGGCAATCACCTTTACCCACAAACCTCTTAGGGATGGTCTGTTTTATACTTCTTTGGCTTTCAGTCATATAACATCTGAATAAACATTCACATGCTTGAAATAAGCATGTTCAGTCCGTCAGTGTGCTTTAAACATATGAAATGCTGGTGCTCATTATTGATTGCTGTTGCCTCCCTATAATCAAGGAAATGAATGACTTGCTCATGGAAAGCTAATGCCAATTCTGTCTTAGTCTTCAGAACGTGGTTTGGAGCAGAATCATTCTGTGACAAACAGCAGGTCAGAAATCAACAGGCCAAGAGTGAGACACTTTTCTATAGGCTTTCTTTCTGTGATACCTGAGAGACTCACAATATATTTTATTTCTGTTTCTTAATTAAAAAAAAAATTCCCATTGCTCACTGAGAGTGTGTCCACTGATGGACAGAGAACCATCCTCAAACTTTCTCAAGAATGAGAGCTAGAGAATCTGGAGCTGGAATTCCCTTCAAGAATGGAATCTAAAGCTTTCAAGAGTCAAATATAGCTCAGGCTCATGAGCTATACCACTTTCAACTGAAATATTCTTCTTGCTTTTCCTTAGCTACCAACATATTTGTCTTTGTAATTTTATCCATTTCTCTAGTTCTTCTTGGCTCTGACACCTGTCTAGACTTCAAATCACTAAAACTTTTCTTTTATCCCATGAAAGCTAACTATGATTTTAATATTGTGATGTTGTTTCAGAGTTGTTGGTTCTTTGTCCAATATGTTTCTTTTACATATTTTATTATCAGTGTTCAGTGTTTATAAAGACCCATCATTCACCTTCTGTCATTGTATATTTTCTCCTGGGTTATTTACAGCAAAACCAATTATAGCTAGGGAAGTGAGAGAAACGTTTTCCAAAAAATAAATGTTTGCTTTAGTTTTTCTTATATGTAACTGTCTTCACTACAGACTAGGATTAATTCAAGTGTCAACTTAATATCCTCCAATTCAATGGGCAAATTTTATTTTTTAAAAATATTTATGTATCCCTTTTTGTTGCCCTGTATGTTTTATTATTGTAGTTATTATTGTTGTTATTGATGGCATGTTGGATAAGACAGAGAGAAATGGAGAGAGGATGGGAAGACAGAGAGGGGGAGAGAAAGATAGACACCAGCAGACCTGTTTCACCACTGTGAAGTGACCACCCTGCAGGTGGGGAGCTGGGGGCTTGCACTGGGATCCTTCCACCAGCCTTGAGCTTTGCGCCATATTCGCTTAACCCACTGTGCTACCGCCCGACTCCCCAATGGGAAATTTGAAACTCATAACTTTATCGTAAGTCTTGACACTTATAAATAATTGTTGAGTTTCACTACACGTTCCCATTGTTACTGTAGTAATTCTTTACATAAAACCACTAAAAATACTATTACCAAATAAAAGTAATAATGAAGGCATCCCTCCCACATCGAATGGCTCCCTGTGGAGACTTTGTTCCATATGCTTTGTCCTGGGGTGAAGGACAGAGGGGCTGGTGCTGCTCAAAGCATCTAGCCTAAGGCAAGGACAAACACAGGACTGCAGGTCAATGACACAAACACATTTAAAGGCTCTGAGTGGGTTTCATCTACTGACCAAAGCAAGTCCCAAGGTCAAGCTTAGTGTCAGAAGAATATCAATACACTTTTCATGGGGAAGTGTGGACTTGGCGTTAATTAGTGAGTATTTGAGAGGAGGTGAGGAATGTCCAGGGCAGGAAGGTCACAGACCAAAGTATTTGCTGAAAAGCTGCCTTACCACATCAGGAGAATGCTTCCAACCCCTTTCAGAAGTTAAAGGCTTCAATATTATAGTAACTACTTTGATATTAGTGTGGCAGTGAAAAAGCTATCTTGTTTATTTTCCCATAAAAATGTAGTTACATATGGAGATTAGGATCAATTTTTATATTACATTTTGGGTTAAGTGGATTGGAAGACTGGCCTGAAACCAAACCACCATGAATAACATTATTTGTGTATTCCAAGTCATAAAAGTTCAACCTATCAACACAATTTTGGGGGAAAATGGTAATTTGAGGAAGATTACATGTGCTGTTATATTTTTCATATTTCCACAGAACACCTAGAGATTTATTGCTGATTAAGATGATGAAAGATTAGAGTAAGGAATAAATTTATTTGGATGTACATTTTTCAGAATGTCTACATAATCATATAGCCCAAAGAATACATAATTTTCTGACAAAGAAACAGACAATTGGCTTAAAGTAGCATATGTACTCTTTCTGTTAGTTAAATTTGCATATTTAGCTTTAACTATGTTGTCATCATTTTTTTTTATATTTATTTACTTTCCCTTTTGTTGCCCTTGTTTATTATTGTTGCTGTAGTTATTATTGTTGTTATTGATGTCATCATTGTTAGATAGGACAGAGAGAAGTGGAGAGAGGAGCAGAAGACAGAGAGGGTGAGAGAAAGATAGACACCTACAGACCTGCTTTACCACCTGTGAAACTACTCCCCTACAGGTAGGGAGCTGGGGGCTCTAACCAGGATCATTACAGCATGCCAGGCTAGCTTCATGGGCAGGAGAACAGGAAATAATGGAGGTGTGGTAATACAATTCTTTATTCATGTGGGAGCTCCAGAGTCAGTATGAGCACAGCGGGATAAGCCATTGTGGTGCCAAACCACAATGGCCGCCTCCTGCTCTGTATGCCAGCCATTCTCCAGTTCCGGACAGGGGAGAAAAGAGAGGGAAACCAGGAACATAAATGGGCTATATAGGGTAAGACTGGAAGTGGCAAGTCGGAATGGAGATGGCTGGGAAAGGGGGTGGAGAAAAGAAAGCAGGAAGGTAGAAAGCTTCTGTAGCAACAGTTGCTAGGGTTTTAACTGGCAGGATTAATGTACCCTGCAGGCAGGGCGGGTCTCAAGGTAGAAAGAAGATAGATCAAAGGAAAGGGTGGGGAATCTTTCAAGCAAAACAATGATTATGTAAATAGGCCATAGTATCAGCAATGCAGCATGGAGCAGGGGGAGCTGGTTTAATGCCCGATGACATTGGTCCTTGAGCTTCGCACCATGTGCACTTAACCCGCTGCGCTACTGCCCGAATCCCTATTGTCATCTTTTAAAGCTGTCATTGATTATGTTGTCTGATAGCAATTAACAAATAAGAGTTCTTAACCTGTATAAACAAGCACAGTCTTTCATAAGGTAAGCCAGTTGATAATTTACCATAACCAGTAGATTTATACACATCATCTCATTATTCTTCCTCTGAGACATCTGAATATCTCAATAGGACTTTTTCTTTTTTTTTAATTTATTTATTTGCAGATTAATGTTTTACAGTCAACAATAAATACAATAGTTTGTACATGCATAACATTTCTCATTTTTCCACACAACAATACAACCACCACTAGGTCCTTTGCCATCCTGTTTCAGGACCTGGACTCCTCACCCACGCACTCACCCCAGGGTCTTTTACTTTGGTGCAATACACAAACTCCAAAGTTCTTCTCAGTGTTTTCTCTTCTGATCTTGTTTTTCAACCTCTGTCTATGAATGAGTTCATCCTTATATTTTGACTTATTTCACTTAAAAGGATTTCTTCAAGCTCAATCCAAGATGGGCTGAAAATGTCTAATAGCTCTAGTTTATCTATCTCTTCACTTATCTCCTTTTTTTTAATTGGTTTTCTGCATGGATGATCTGTCAAACTGAGAGAGTGGGGTGTTGAAGTCCCCTACAATTATTATGTGGCTATCAATATATTGTTTTAGCTCTTTCAGCAGATGTTTGATGTCTTTAGATGGCCTCTCTTTGGGTGCATAGATGTTGATAACAATTAAGCCCTCTTGATTGACTGATCCTTTGAGAACTAAGTAATGTCCATCACTATATTTTTAAATTTTATTTATTTTAAGGTCTATTGTGTCAGATATGAACAAAGCTATTCCTGTCCCTTTTTTGTGCCCCATTGGCTTGTATGGTAGTTTTATACCCTTTCACTTTGAGTCTGTATTTGTCTTGTTGAGTTAGGTGGGATTCATGCAGAAAACATATTGTTTGGTTGTGTTTTCTGATCCATCTTCCTACTCTGTGACTTTTAATAGGTGAATTCAGGCCATCAGCATTTATTGATATCATAGATTGAAGATATTTTAATGCCATTATTGTAGATTTTTAGAGTGTTCTGATAGATGGCATACTTATGGTTGTCTGTTTATAGGAGACCTTTCAGAACTTCTTTCAGGGCAGGCTTGGTGGTAGATGATTCCTTCAACTGTTGCTTGTCTGAGAAGGTTTCGATGCCTCCATCTAATCTGAATGACTGTCTAGGAGGATACAGTAGTCTTGGTTGAAAGCCTTTCTCATTGAGCACTCAATAGATATCTTGCCATTCTTTTCTGGCCTGTAATGTTTGCGTGGAAAAATCTGCTGCTAATTTTATGGGTTTTCCTCTGTAAGTTACTCTTGGTTATTCTCTTGCAGCCTTCAGGATCCTTTCTTTGTCCTTGTTCCTTTCCTTTCTAAATATGATGGACCTTGGTGTCTTTAAGTCTGGGTTAATTCTGTGTGGGACCCTCTGTGCTTCTTGAACCTTTATGTCTTTTGTGATGGCTAGAGAAGTTATCATCTACTATGTTTTTTAGAATGCTTTCTTTCCCTCCCTATCTTTCTTCCTCTGGTAGGTCTACAATGTGTATATTATTTCTTTTGAAATCATCACATGTCTCTGTTGTTGTTTTCAGTATCTCTTAATCTCTTTTTGAGATCCCTTACTTCTTTCTTAGTTTTCTCTAATTCATCTTCAATCTTACTAATTCTGTTTTCTGCATCATTTATTCTATTCTCTCTCCCCCCCTTTTGTTTTCTGTAGCTCAGCTGTTTTGTTACCTTTTTCTGATACTATATCAGTTTGTTCAGATAGTTGTTCTCTTAGCTCAGATATTTCAGCTTTCAGCTCTCTAATTACCAAGAGATAGTTAATGCTTTCTTTCAGAGACTCATTTGTTGTTTCTGCAATTATGATGACAATTATTTCAAACTCTTTCTTCACTTCTTTGACTAATGCCTTATCTAGCATTTGGATGTTGATCTCATTTTCCTGTGTTTCTACCTTTGGGGGGCTTTTAGCTGTACTTTTGTCCTGGTTAATTTCTCTATTGTTTCTCCTTGATTTAACCATTATTAAAGTATGTTATAAGGTCCTTATTTCAATACTTTTCAATTACTGATCATTATTGCCTTGTTTTATTTATGTCTAAGTAAGGCATTTAAAGAGTTCATAGTTGTGGAAGTAACAGTTGTTTCAATGTTATCTCAATCCCTGAGTTAAAGAACAGTTGCTGTTAAAACCTCTTTTGTTCTTTTTCTTCCATGTAGGCTATGTGAGCCTGAGGGCTTTTTACCTATAAGTAGGTTTTGTAGCTTAATTACTTACTCCTGACCAAGAGATAAAGCAGGGTGAGGGAGAGATAGCACAGTGGTTATTCAAAAAGACTCCCAAACCCCAAGGATCCAAAGCTCCCGGCTCAATTCAGCTTCTCTGCCAAGCTGAGCAGCACTGCTGGGTTCAATGTGTTTCTAAACAAGTCCCATTTATAGTCTATAGGTTCTGAGGCAATTATTCACCATATTATCATCAGGAGAATGATGGTATGCTTCTAGTTCTGTTTTTGGGATCGCTTCTGTTACATTGCTTGATGTTGTGGTCTATTTATGTGGTCATTCTGTTACATTGGTTTGGTCTCACTCCCCCTGCCTCTGGGAGATTTTGGTTTAGTCCTTGCCTTTTCATGCTTCTCTCTTCTCCCTGCCCCCATCCTATGTACTTCCTTGGTTCCTGACGCTGTCGCTGGAGGAGAGAGAAGCAGGACAGAATTGTGTGGTGATTAGATTAGATTAGATTAGATTAGATTAGATTAGATTAGATTAGATTTTTGAACCGTTTGCTCATGAATAAAGAAATACTGCTTCTCCGCTCAGCCATGTGTGTTGTGCTTAGGTTGTTGCACTGCTTTACCACTCTCTCAGTGGTAAATACCGCATTCTCAGCTCAGCCACAAGTTTCTGGTCGTCTTTGTCTCCTGCCCATGAAGTCAGCCCTGGTGAAAACAACAGGAGAACAATGTGGAAAGGCTCCCATTATATAGCCCCACTGATAGACCATTGGGGTACAGATCCTCTCCTGAGTTTCCTGGTCAGTTCTCTGTCCCCTGATGTCAGCAGAGGCCCTCCCCCCTTCTGCTCCATCCTCTGAGGGCAGTAGCAATGGAGACTCACAGTTGCATTTGGTGATTCTTATGGTAGTCCTCTCCTCCCCTCAGCAGACTTTTTGTTGGTAAAATAGACTGGAGGTGACTCGTCAACTGACAAACTGCCAGACTGTTACCAGCCACTTGGGGGTAGATATGGGATTTAGCTCCAGGAATCTCTTCTTAGTCTCCTCTCTGCCCATGAGCCACACATGTTTTCACTCACCAGTGACTTAGTGGGTTCCCAAAGTAGTCCCAGTCTTGTCTTATTGCAGTCTCAGGTGATCTTTGGTATTCCTTGTGTTTTAGAGAATTTTCTCAACTGGGTAGAGCTGGAAGTCTGGGCAGAGTTGTGGTCTACTGCTGCTCTGGTGATTTGGTATGTGTCCCAAAGTAGTTCTAGTCCTGTCTTCTCAATAGGACCTTTTTAAAGAACAAGATTTTGGTACTAGGAGAAAAGTGATCTGCACGTTGACTACACACACATATGAAAACTTGTGTTTGTACACACACATACACATTAAACTTGCTTGGTGTCATGGTCTGGGAGTTAGGGCATTGAGTAAAATATTGAATGCTCAAGTATGAGGTTCTGAGTTTCATCTCTAGTGATATATATATATATCAGAGTAATTCTCTGTTTCTGTTTCTTTCTTCCCTGATATGTCTCATTAATATGTATGTAAAATATGTATTTAGGTTTTGTAAATAAAATAAAAGTGACTTTGCCATGGCAAGGCTTACAGTGGGTTTAAACAATCATAGCTTTATTAGTCAGTGTAGTATCACATGTTGTGTATATCTACATAACACAAAATAAGCAGTTATAGGCAGGGGTAAATAAGCTAGTCTCATAAGCCCATGAATTAGTTACCAAACATTCAGTCCCATGATATAAACAACTATCAGCAGAGGTATAGGTTACTCATATGCTTCTAGAGGAGTCTTAGAAATTTACCAGCTAGCTGAGTCACATGTGTTCAGTTCCTAGGAAAGGCAGCCATGGAGGGCAGCCATAGAGATGCATCTGATCAGGAGAAAAAACAAGGACCAAAAGGCCTTTACTTCTGGATGCCTGTGTTTTTAAATCCATTCAGTCCACCCACAATCCACTGCACATTTGAGCAGATCATTATACGCTCTGTCACCAGGCTGACATCATCCAAGTGCCGTACCCAACTTCCTATGGTCAGGCAGTATACTGCATCACAACCTTTAGGTCTTTTAATTTTTTATAATTTATTTTTTATACAGATAGAGAAATTGATAGTGAAGGGAGGTAGAAAATAACAGAGACAGAGGGCTGGGTGGTAGCACAGCAGGTTAAGCTCACATGGTGCAAAGCACAAGGCCTGGTATAATGATTCGGGTTTGAGCCCCAGGCTCCTCACCTGCAGAAGAGTCACTTCATAAGCAGTGAAGCAGGTCTGCAGGTGTCTATTTGTCTCTCTCCCTCTCTGTTTTCCCCTCTTCTCTTGATTTATCTCTGTTCTATCCAACAACAACAACCGCTATGACAACAATAACAACAACAAGGGCAACAAAATGGGGAAAATGACCTCCAGGAGTGGTAGATTTGTAGTGCAGGCACTTCTTCTTCTAGCGTTTGCCCATGTGATGCATTAGATCAACCTTCCCGTGGTGCATCTCGTGAGTACCCATTCATTGGGGAAACTGACGATCCTTCCTAGCCGACTGAATCCACATGGATCCCAGTAACTTTCAAAGCCAGCAACAAGCAGCTCCTGACAGCTTTCAAGCTCTTGGTCCTGCTCTTCGAGTCCTCCAACTTAATGTTGAGGGGCTGTCCTTTGCCAAACGCGTTCTTATTGGTCAATTGGCGATTCAGCATCAGGCAGATGTTATCTGCCTACAAGAAACACATATAGCAGTCAATGAAACTGCTCAATTCACCATCAGTGGATTCAATTTTATATGCTATAATCTCCATCCTAAACATGGCCGAGCCATCTACACCAAATCGTGTCTTGCGGACATTTACCATACGGCCTCTTCGACCTTCTACAACTCCATTACTATTGGAACTATTCAGCTCATCAACGTATATAAGCCTCCCAGTGCTTCATGGGATAACGAGGTCCTGCCTATCCCGAATCACCCAGCCGTTTACGTTGGAGACTTTAATAGTCATCACCAAGACTGGGGATATTCCTCCACTCGTGCTGATGGCTCTATCTTAGCCGACTGGACTTCAACGGATGACTTCTCCCTATTATACGATCCCAAACAGCCAGGCTCTTTTCACAGTGCTAGATGGAATAAAGACTCGTCACCCGACCTGTGCTGGATTAGCACAGTCAACGGCCAAGCCTTTTCCGCTACGAGACAAGTTCTCAAGATCTTCCCGCACAGTCATCACCGCCCAGCTATCATCCACATTGGTCTCCAGCTCCCACTGAGTCTGTGCTCAGAGAAACTAAGATGGAACTTTCGGAAAGCAAACTGGCGTCTGTTCAGTGATCTTACCAACAAATCTATTCCTGCAATTCCAATTAACTCTATCCCCTCTGAAGATTCCTACAGGTGCTTCCACCAAGCCATCTTCAAAGCAGCTTCCCAAGCCATTCCTCGTGGGAGACGTGCTAACTATACGCCTTGTCTTGATGCTGAATGCGAGCAACTACTAAAGCAGTATGATGAGTCGGGCGACCCAGATGTGGCTGACCATCTCATTGCCTCCCTGGATGCAGCACGCCAAGCCCGCTGGCAACAACTCACAGAAAGTCTGAACTTCACCCACTCAAGTAGGAAGGCCTGGAAGCTTCTTCACAGATTGGGTGCTGGTAGCCAACCCCCTCCTGTCTCCCATCCTCCCGTATCTCCAAACTCAGTGGCCAATCACCTAACTCAAGTTGGACATGCTAAGATCGACCCAGTCTGGAAAAGAGAAATTTCCCATGAGTGGTCATCCCACTTCTGGTTATCTTGTCCATCTCCAAAAATCTCTCCCTTGACCCCACCTCCAGGGGGAAAGCTTCTCTAATGGTGAAGCAGTGCTGGAGGTGTCTCTCTGTATCTCTCCCTCTCTATCTGCCCCTACTCTCTCAATTTCTGGATGTCTCTAGCCAATAAATAAAGATAATAAAAATAATTGTTTTTAAATATTTTTTAAAAACTTCTTTAAAAATTAAGCTGCCATACTCTGGTTTTCCTTCATATCACAAAATAAATAAATAAATACACAAATAAATAAATAAATAAGCTGCCTTAGTATTTAGTTAGGCTCTAGTATATAGGAATGTCAATATTTCTAGGAAATTAATTATCTAAGCTTATTATTAATTAATAGTGAAATAATAAAGTAAGAACTGTGGAGAAAGTACAACGGTTCTGAAAATAGACTTTTATGCCTGACATACCAAAAGTCTAAGGCTCAGTCCCTAGCATCATTATGTTATGGAAGTGGGCAGTACTTTGTTTAAAAATAATACTAGTAATAATAATAACTTTAAAGTAAAAATAAAGAGTAATAAAGATAATATGATTTTAGATACTCAGAAATCTTAGCATGTCTAATTAGAATATCCACTTAAATATATAATCTATCCTTTCAGAATCTTTACTGAAGGTATTGTGTTTATTTCCACTTAATTAACAGTTTATTATTTATTATATCTTTTTTTCTTCAAGTGCACTTAGTTAATTCTAACACTGACATATTCCCAAAATACTTGTAAATGTCCACATCATACTTCATCACAAGATTTACATTACTATTCAATAATTAAATTATTTTAAGGTGACATATTTCATCAATAGTCCATGATAGAGACATGAATGACATATGAAATTGGTTTTGTTTTCTTCTACAAGGTAAGCTGATTTAAGGTTTATAGGAACAAACTAAATTCTAGTTTGGATTTCTTAATTCATAAAACATTTTTATTATTCTGGCACAGTCACAATCTTGGTATAAAATAATCGTGACACAAAAAGTGATCTGTAATTTACTGGCATCTGATTTCAGCTGTCTGGGAACTCACTGGTGTGCCCTTCATTTCTACACACTGTGGGTTCCTTAGTGATAGCATCTGGACATCTCTGAAGTCCCGAGGTTTGTTTTCTGTGTTTCTGCAGGCATAATATAAATGTAAGATTAAAAGTTACAACCTTGCAAATGGAAACAAACAGAACGTTGGTATATTAAAGTTTAGAAAATCTATATCTAAAAAAATCATATATTTATAATATCGAGAAGTGTCCAGATCCTATATCAACATGGTAGTGTCTTGTAAGTTAGCAACTATATAATCACAGCAAAGGGGGTTTGTCTTAGAAAATAAAAATCAGAATATATGTCCTTTTGTCCTGTGCCCACAACTCTCAGCTTCTGGTCTACGAGATCCCTAATATAACAAATATAAAGTATGTCAAGATACAGTGGAAATCATGAAAAGCTTTAAATTAATGCTGGTGATCTAAAGTCTTATGTCTGATTTCCATCACTGTTCTGCTATAACCTATAAGATCTGATATTTTATCATTTCTAAATTTTCCCAAGAGTTGCTGAATTCTGCTCCAGTTTGTGAGTATTCACCCTTATGTTCTAGGGACAGTTAGGAACTGACATGGAGTCTTCATTGCTCTAAAGCAGCTTTGTGCATAACTATGTAGATACTTGCTTTGAGCAAAAGAAGAACTTCCTTGCAGGTTCCACAACCTCCTCATATGGATATGTAGCATTAAAACAAAAGTAGCATCAAAGCAAAGAACTTCATAGCAAGAGAAATATTCAGTAAGATAGAAAGGAAACCTCCATAATGGGAGAAGATATTTGCAACTCATATATCTAATAAAGTATTAACATCCCCAATCCACAAATTAATGAAGCTCAGCAACAAAGAAAAAAATCTAAAGATGGGTAAAGGGGTTAGAAGATAGCTCATCAGGTTAAGTGTGTGCCTGGCCATGTAAGCAACCCAGGACAAGACCCATCACTGCTCGGGAGTATCACAGAACCAGGAGAAGCTCCCACATTGTGTTCGTTCTCTCTCTCTTTCTCTCTTTCCCTTTCTCTTTCTTCTTCTCTCCTTCTCCCTCTCTCACCTTCCATATATATATTGTTGATAAGATATTCATCATTTCTTATTAGGAAAATAGAAATAAAATACTATGGTAAGATATCTCCTCATATTTCTTAGACTAGCTTAAAGAGGAAAAACAAATTTTGGTGAGTATCTAAGGAAAAAGGAATCATTTTATACATTTGGAAGGAATGGAGATACTGTGTAAAAAGCACTGTAGTGTCTTTTTAAAATATTCTTAAGAAAAGAAATGGCATAACTGGGGTCGGGTGGTAATATGTCCGGTTAGGCACACTTAGTGCTAAGATCAAGGACCTACACAAGGATCTAGGTTTCAGCCCCCAGCTCACCACCTGCAAGGGGTTGGGGAGTCTCTTCACAAGCAGTGTAGTAGGTCTGCAGGTGTCTATCCTACTTAAACCCTCTCTATCTACCCTCTCCTCTCAATTTCTCTATGTCCTATCCAACAATAACAGCAGCAACAACAATTGAAACAGGAGGGACTCCAGGAGCAGTGGATTCTTACTGCAGGCACTGAGCCCCAAAGATAACCCTGGAGAAAAATGGGAAGTGGCATAAACAACTATTCCACTTTTAGCAATATAACCCCAGAATACTGGAAAAACAACAACAACAACAACAACAAAATAACACTAATCCAGAATGAAATATTCACCCCATGTTCATTTGAAGTTTAATACATATGGAACCAAAATTGAGAGACAAGTGGATAAGAAAAGGTTGGTGGAGGTTCCTGGAAGATGGCAGACTGAGAAGCTGCTAATGGCTTGAGCTCTGACCACATCTTCTGGAAATGGTAGGATTTTCTGCCTTTAGTAGGCCAATCAATAAGGGGTCCTAGCGGTGACAACAAGGAGGTGACTATAACTTAATTTGGGTTAAAAAATAGAGTAGAAAAAAGGGAAATATTTTTTTCTTTTAAATTATTAATCACAAAGCGCACCTCCTCCCCCTCCCCCCACCCCCCATAAGCAGTCCCTGGAGACCAGCTCCTAACAAGATCCCCTGCTGAGCTTCTTTCTTTACCAAGATTCCTGTCCCACCAGGGAGTGTCATTCATTCTAAGTCTATTCCCTTCTGAAACCTCTGGCCTTTTTTCTTTCTAAGTGCCACCCCACATAGCTAATTAAATAATTAAAAATAAATAAATAAATAACTCTTTCCTTCACCACTCTTTTATTACTGTTCTTTTTATTATCTTTTTCTTTTTTTCTCTCTCTTTTTTTTTCTCATTCTTGTCATCCTTTCTTCCTTAATCCTAGCTTCCAAAGCCACAGGCCCCAGCCCCCACACCACCAAACAGTGTGCTTTCACTGAATTCACTGATACACGTTTGGGAATTATTTTGGGAAAGAATTCTCACTCAGAGTGGACTCTCACTGCGAGTATCTCTGCTCAACTTGCTTCCTTAGCTACCCCTAAAATATACAGTGGGTAGCAGATTTGCATAACTGTCTATTTCAGCTATCCTTGTCTAGTCCTGAGGGTTTTTTAATTTTTTTTTTCTCTTTCTTAACAATCAGCTGCCTCTGATCATGGGGTTTGAGGTAATCTGGGAAAAGGTTTTTTTTTACCCTGCTCTATTTTATTATTAATATTATATAAAGGCATATATCTTCCCCCCCCATTTAGGTTGATCAGAATTAACTCTTAGGGTATCTTTCATTGTTACGGTAGTGGGCATCTTACCTATTGTGGGAGGAACTTGTCTCGTTACTCTTACCTCCTCTACAGACCCTCCGCTTCCTCATACTACTAGCTAATTAAAAAAATTAAATTAAATTAAATTAAAAATAAAGTAATCAAAAAAAGCTTTACTTTCACTGCTATTTAATTATATCTATTTTTCTTATCTTTGCTCTTTCTTGTTTCTTTATTCTTTTTTTTCTTTTTTTTTATCTTGTCATACACTTCTTCCTTCCTTCTTTGCCTTTAAATTTGTGAATTATTTTCGGGAAGAAATCTGACTCAGAGTGGACTCTCTATGTGTGTATCTCTGCTCTACTTCCATTTTCTCCCCTTGTTACCCCTAGAATATACAGTGGATAGTAGATTTGCATAACTGTCTATTATTGCTATCCCTTATTTCTTTTCTCTTTCTTATTCACTGGGAATTGGTTACAATTTTTTCACAGATTGGAGACATTTTTTGGCTAACTGGTAATGATTAAACTGCTTCAATACGTGCCTCAGTTGCTATTGTAATTCCTGAGGTTCGTGAATGCAGTTGTCATAAAGGTATTTAGTACAGTGTATCTTGTACTCAAGACACAACAACTGAGGAACAACAGAGCATAAAAAAAGAAACACATAAATCAAAAAAATGGGTAGATCAAAAACAAATAAAACTGCTACTCCAATGAATGAAGACAAGAGCCCAGAAGAAATTACAAATCAACCAGAAGTAACCATAGATAAGAAAAGTAGGCAAGCAATAATAGACTTATTTATCGCAGAAATGAAAACAACATTGGAGGAAAGGAATGGCAGTATTAGGGAAACAACAGATGAGACACCCAAGGAAAATACTGATTATCTTGAGGCAATTGGAGAACTGAAAGCTGAAATAGCTTTAATGAAGAAAGAAGCTGAGGGAAGGGAAAGCAGACTAACAGAGGCAGAAAACAGAATTAGTCAGACAGAGGATGAGTTAGAGAAAACTAAGAAAGAGGTGAAAGAGCTCAAAAAGAGATTGAGAGACATTGAAAACAACAGAGACATATGGGATGATCTCAAAAGAAGTAACATTCAAATAATTGGCCTGCCAGAGGAAGAAAGAGAGGAAGGGGAAGCAAACATTCTAGAGGAAATAATAGAAGAAAACTACCCAGACCTGAATAACAGAAAGGACATCAAGATTCAAGAGGCCCAACGAGTTCCAAACAGAATCAACCCAGAACTGAAGACACCCAGACACATCATAATCACAATGCGAAGGAGTAAGGATAAAGAAAGGATCCTAAAGGCTGCAAGAGAGAAACAAAAAGTCACATACAAGGAAAAACCCATAAGATTATCTGCAGACTTCTCCACTCAAACTCTTAAATCCAGAAGAGAATGGGAAGATATCTATTACCCCAGAAGGAAAAAGGGTTTAAACCAAGGATAATGTATACTGCTAGACTTTCATTCAAACTAGATGGAGGGATCAAAACCCTCTTAGACAACAACAGTTAAAGGAGCCAACCATCACCAAATCGGCCCTGAAAGAGGTTCTAAAAGACCACTTATAAATAAGAATATCACTATAATATTTGCAATATACCAGAGCTAACAAAAAAAATTTTTTTGAACAATGGCACTACAATACATTAAATCCATAATATCAATAAATGTTTTTTGATAGGCTTAAACTCACCTATCAAAAGGCACAGTGTGGGGGGAGGATCAGAAAACATAAACCAACCATATGCTGCTTGTAAGAATCCCATCTGTCACAACAAGATAAACACAGACTTAAAGTGAAAGGAAGGAAAACTATCATACAGGCTAACAGACCACAAAAAAGGGCAGGAACAGACATTGTCATCTCAGACACGATAGATTTTAAATTAAATAAAGTAATAAAAGATAGACAAGGACATTAAATAATGATTAGAGGATTAATCAGCCAAGAAGACTTAACAATTATTAACATCTATGCACCCAATGAGGGACCATATAAATACATCAAGCACTTACTGAAAGAATTTCAAAAATGTATCAATAGTAATACAATAATAGTGGGAGACTTCAATACCCCACTCTCACACTTAGACAGATCAACGAAGCAGATAACCAACAAAAATACAAGAGAATTGAATGATGAGATTGACAGACTAAACCTCTTGGATATTTTCAGGGTCCTTCACCCCAAAAAATGGAAATACACGTTCTTTTCAAATCCACATAACACATACTCAAGGATAGACCACATGTTAGGCCACAAAGCCAGCATCAATAAATTCAAGACCATCGAAATCATCCCAAGTATCTTCTCAGACCACAGTGGAGTAAAACTAACATTTAATAACAAACAGACAATTATTAAAAGTCACATAATTTGGAAACTAAACAACATACTCCTTAAGAATCACTGGGACATTGATTCACTCAAGCAAGAAATTTAAATGTTCCTGGAAAGAAATGAAAATGAAGACACAACCTATCAAAATATATGGGACATAGCTAAAGCAGTACTGAGAGGGAAACTTGTAGCCATACAATCACATATTAAACACCAAGAAAAAGCTCAAATGAACGACCTTACTGCACACCTCAAGGACTTAGAGGAAGAGGAACAAAGGAACCCTAAAGTAACCAGAAGGACAGAAATCACTAAAGTTAGACAGAAATAAATGACATCAAAAATAAAAGAACTATACAAAAGATCAATGAAGCCAAATGTTGGTTCTTTGAAAGATTAAACAAAATTGACAAATCCCTAGCCAGACTCACCAAACAAAAAAGAGAGAAGACTCAAATTAATAGAATTGTAAATGATGGAGGAGATATCACAACTGACACCACAGAAATCCAGAGAATCCTGTGAAACTTGTATAAAGATCTATACACCACCAAGCTAGAGAAACTGGAAGAAATGGAACAATTCCAAGAAGCATATGCCCTTCCAAAACTGAACCAAGAAGAACTACAAAATCTAAATGCACCAATAACAAACAGACAAAGAAATTGAAACCGTTATAAGTATCTCCCCAACAACAAAAGTCCTAGACCAGATGGCTTCACAAAAGAATTCTACAAAACTTTTAGGAAACAGTTAGTACTCATACTTCTTAAGTTTTTCCATAAGATTGAAGAAACAAGAATACTGCCATCCACCTTCTATGAAGCCAACATTTCCCTGATACCAAAAACTGATAGGGACAGAACAAAAAAGGAAAACTACAGACCAATATCTCTGATGAACATAGATGCCAAAATATTAAACAAGATCTTGGCCAACCAGATACAGTAACATATCAAAAAGATTGTTCATCACGACCAAGTGGGATTCATCCCAGGAAGGCAAGGCTGGTTCAACATCTGTAAGTCAATCAATGTCATTCACCACATCAATAAAAGCAAAGCCAAAAACGACACGATTATCTCAATAGATGCAGAGAAAGCCTTTGACAAAATCCAACACCCATTCATGCTCAAAACTTTACAAAAAATGGGAATAGATGGGAAATTCCTCAAGATAGTGGAGTCTATATATAGCCAACCTACAGCCAACATCATACTCAATGGACAGAAGCTGAAAGCATTCCCCCTCATATCAGGGACTAGGCAGGGGTGTCCACTATCACCATTACTCTTCAACATAGTATTGAAAGTTCTTGCCATAGCAATCAGGCAAGAGAAAGGAATCAAAGGAATACAGATTGGAAGGGAAGAAGTCAAGCTCTCACTATTAGTAGATGATATGACAGTATACATAGAAAAACTTAAAGAATCCAGCAGAAAACTACTGGAAGTAATTAGGCAATATAGCAAGGTATTAGGCTACAAATCAATGCACAAAAATCAGTGGCATTTCTTTATGCAAACACTAAATCTGAAGAAGAAGACATCCAGAAATCACTCCCATTTACTGTTTCAGCAAAATCAATCAAATACCTAGGAATAAAGTTGACCACAGAAGTGAAAGAATTGTATGCTGAAAAGTATGAGAAACTCTGAGTCGCTACTCAAGGAAATAGAAACTGATACCAAGAAATGGAAAGATATCCCATACTCATGGATTGGAAGAATAAATATCATCAAAATGAATATTCTCCCCAGAGCCATATACAAATTTAATGCAATACCCATCAAAGTTCCACCAAGCTTCTTTAAGAGAATAGAACAAACACTACAATCATTTATCTGGAACATGAAAACACCTAGAATTGCCAAAACTATATTGAGGAAAAGAAACAGAAGTGGAGGCATCACACTCTGAGACTTTAAACTATATTATAAAGCCATCATCATCAAAAAAGCATGGTACTGGAACAAAAATAGGCACACAGACCAGTGGAACAGAATTGAAAGCCTAGAAATAAATCTCCTCACCTATGGACATATAATCTTTGATAAGGGGGCCCAAAGGATTAAATGGAAAAAGGAGGCTCTCTTCAATAAATGGTGCTGGGAAAACTGGGTTGTAACATGCAGAATAAAGAAATTGAAACACTTTGTCTCACCAGAAACAAAAATCAACTCCAAATGGATCAAAGACCTAGATATCAGACCAGAAACAATCAAATACTTAGAGGAAAACATTGGTAAAACAATTTTCCACCTACACATCAAGGACATCTTTGATGAATCAAACCCAATTGCAAGGAAGACTAAAGCAGAAACAAACCAATGGGACTACATCAAATTGAAAAGCTTCTGCACATTCAAAGAAACGATTAAACAAACAGAGAGACCCCTCACAGAATAGGAGAAGATCTTCACATGCCATACATCAGACAAGAAACTAATCACCAAAATATATAAAGAGCTCAGCAAACTTAGCACCAAAAAAGCAAATGATCCCATCCAAAAATGGGCAGAGGATATGAACAAAACATTCACCTCAGAGGAGATCCAAAAGTCTAACAAACATATGAAAAACTGCTCTAGGTCACTGATTGTCAGAGAAATGCAAATTAAGACAACACTAAGATACCACCTCACTCCTGTAAGAATGGCATACATCAAAAAGGACAGCAGCAACAAATGCTGGATAGGATGTTGGGACGAGGAACCCTTTTACATGCTGGTGGGAATGTAAATTGGTCTAGCCTCTGTGGAGAGCAGTCTGGAAAATTCTCAGAAGGCTAGACATAGACCTTCCATATGATCCAGTCATTCATCTTCTGGGGTAATACCCAAAGGACTCCATAACACCCAACCAAAAAGAGGTGTGTACTCCTATGTTCATAGCAGCACAATTCATAATAGCTAAAACCTGGAAGCAACCCAGGTGCCCAAAACCAGATGAGTGGCTGAGAAAGCTGTGGTATATATACACAATGGAATACTATGCAGCTATCAAGAACAATGAACCCACCTTCGCTGACCCATCTTGGACAGAGTTAGAAAGAATTATGTTAAGTGAGCTAAGTTAGAAAGATAAAGATGAGTATGGGATGATCCCACTCATCAACAGAAGCTGACTAAGAAGATCTGAAAGGGAAACTAAAAGCAGGACCTGACCAAATTGTAAGTAGGGCACCAAAGTAAAAACCCTGTGGTGAGGGGTAGACATGCAGCTTCCTGGGCCAGTGGGGGGTGGGAGTGGGTGGGAGGGATGGGTCACAGTCTTTTGGTGGTGGGAATGGTGTTTATGTACACTCCTAGTAAAATGTAGTCATATACATCACTAGTTAATTATGTGAGAGGGGGGAAATTAATTGTATGTCTCAAAGTGTTTTAAAACACAGACTGAATCTTTTTAATATATAGGCTGTGTAATTGATATGCAGACTCTCTCAAAAGCCTAGACCAAGTAGATCAGAAGCAACCAATAGCACAGCTATATTACAAGATACTGGGTACTGTACAGTAAACCCTAACAAAAGGACTTTTAAAAGTTAACCCAATTACCAAATAATGTGATGATAAGATTAACTATCGATTGCCTTTTTGAACCCTAAGACAGCAGGAACCTCACATCTCCACTATAGAGCCCCTACTTCCCCCAGTCCTGGAACCCTTGGATACGGCCCACTTTCCCATATACCTCTCCCAATCCATATCAAATAATGTTGCATCTGCCGATCACAACCTAACCAAAGCAATGATTGCCACCTCAACATGCTTTACTTCAACTGTGTCCAGAGATTTCACGTGTGGAATGACAACCCTTCAGCTTCATTACTCGGGGAGACCTTTCCTTTCATAGTATACTCTAATTCCATCTCAAGTGGTTCACTTTCTAACAAAGTCCCAAATCCTAGATATACACCAGTTTCTGTGAGAGAGAGAGCTATGTTCACACGTATCCGTAAACTACTGCAAAATACATACCTGAAAGCAGAAGTACACTAGAGTTTGCAGTGAGTATCCCCCTAACACTTCCTCTCCACTATTCCAACCTTTGGGTCCATGTTTGCTCAACAATTTGTTTGGCTTTGTATGTTAACTCTCTTTTCAGTCACCAGGTTCCAGATGTCATCAGGATGCCGGCCAGGCTTCCCTAGACTCATGACCCCACCAATATGTCCTGGAGCTCTGCTTCCCCAGACACCCACCCTACTAGGGAAAGAGAGAGGCAGACTGGGAGTATGGACTGACCAGTAAACGCCAGTGTTCAGCGGGGAAGCAATTACAGACGCCAGACCTTCCACCTTCTACAACCCACAATGACTCTGCGTCCATGCTCCCAGAGGGATAGAGAGTAGGAAAGCTATCAAGAGAGGGGGTCAATATGGAGATTGGGTGGTGGGAATTGTGTGGAGTTGTACCCCTCCTACCCTATGGTTTTTTTAATTAATCCTTTCTTAAATAAAAAAAAAGAAAAGAAAAGATTGGTGTGGGGCTTATGGTGGCACACCCGGTTAAGCACACATGTTATAATGTATAAGGAACCAGGTTCAAGCCCCCGTCCCCACCTGCAAGGGGTAAGCTTCATGAGTGGTGAAAGCAGTGCTACAGGTGTCTCTCTGTCTCTCTCCTTCTCTATCCCCCCTTCCTCTACTATCTGGCTGTCTCTATCCAATAAATAAATAATGATAATAAAAAAAGTTTTTAAAAAGGAAAACCACTATTAAAAAAAGATTGATGTGTATACATCATAAAATACAAAGAAATTACAAAGAAATATCAAGTCTAGGCCATTTGAGAGAATGTTGGAGGACCTTGAAGAAATTCTGCTCAGGGAAACAAGTCTGATTAAAAAAGAGGAATATGAGAGGGTTCCACTCATACAAGGAAGGCAACACAATCAAATATAGGAGTCAAAAAAAACACTTTAGATTCTGTTGAAAACTGTATTTGCCACAGGGGAAGAAGAATGGGAGTGAAGTGGCAAATGAAATGAGGTCAATTCTGTGATGCAGATAGAAACTAGACTTTTGGTAGCATTCACAGCACAGTCTATACAACTTACATTGTAACGCTGCACAACTGAAACCTATATAATATTATAAGCCAGTGGTTTTTTTCAGTAAATATTTTATAATCAGTTACTTTAATATCACACTAGGGGGGTAGCTTATTGCAGTATACCTTTTCACTTCAAAATAAGAAGGAATCTGACAGATAAAACATGTACATATGGGGATACTATCTCTTGGGACATTTGGAACCAACATGCATATATATTTTAATTAAGTAGAAATAGGAGTAAAAATACCAATGCATTGACATAAAAGTCAATGTACACATTTAAAATACATGCTTTGTTAGAGAATATAAATTTGGAAATATTTTCACTTGTATTGAATTAGATTTCAAACTTCCTATGTCTTACTCAAGTGTCATACTATGTATACTTTATCCTGCACATTTACTCATATTCAGGACCTTTATAAAGATGGTGCATTTGTTTGGATTTGATTCACTAACTGTTCATAAGAGTCTCAAAATTATGTCTTTAAAAATTTCTTAAACAAGACAGTTTTCTCTGTCACATCAATGAGTAGACATCATGGCTTCTAGGCCAACAATCTCAACTCCTTAAGAAGGGGATTCTTGGGAGTCGGGCTGTAGCGCAGCGGGTTAAGCGCAGGTGGCGCAAAGCACAAGGACCGGCATAAGGATCCCGGTTCGAACCCCGGCTCCCCACCTGCAGGGGAGTCGCTTCACAGGCGGTGAAGCAGGTCTGCAGGTGTCTATCTTTCTCTCCTCCTCTCTGTCTTCCCCTCCTCTCTCCATTTCTCTCTGTCCTATCCAACAACAACAACAACAATAATAACTACAACAATAAAACAACAAAGGCAACAAAAGGGAATAAATAAATATAAAAAAATTTAAAAAATAAAAAAAGAAGGGGATTCCTAGACTACTGCATATCCACTTAGATATTATTGCTGAAAATTTAATCACATTGTTACTGAGAGTTGCAGGGAACCTGGAAAATATCAAATTAATTCTTGGTAGCAAAGCAAAGTTTTCTGAAAAAAGCATTTAAGGTACTAGAAATAATAACTAAAAGAAGAAGAAGGAGGAGGAGGAGGAGAAGAAGGAGAAGAAGGAGAAGAAAGGATTCTCTTATTCTATGGTTTTGTCAACATTTTCATTTTTTTATTTTATAAATAAATTTTAAAAAGAAAGACCAAGAGATCTCATCAAGTAGACCACAACATTCCATGTGTGAGACTCTGGGTTTAAGATGAAGAATCACATGGAAGAACCATAACACCAAGGGAATATCTATGGATGGTACAGTACCAATGGGATAATGTGTGAGATCCATCCAGGATTCTCATAATAGTTGTACCAGTTTTCATTCCCACCAGCAGTGTAATAGAGTACCTCCCTCTCTGTATCCTTTCCAACACTTACCCTCTCCTGTTTTGTTGATGAAGACCATTCTCACAGGTGTGAGGTGGAATCTCAGTGTGGTTTTAATTTGCATTTCTAGGTGATGAGTGTACTGAGGGATTTCTGCATTTATCTGTATGTCATGTGTATCTCTTCTCTAGATAACTATCTATAAATAACCTCTGCCCGGTTGTTCTTTTTCTTTTTGTTGAGCTGTATGTGTTCTTTATAGATGATATCAACCACTTATTTAAAGTGCAGTGTGCAATTTTTTTTTCGCATTTGCTAGGATTCCTGTGTATCCTCACATAATTTTCTTTTAATGTATAGAAGCTGTTCAATTTGATATAGTTCCATTTATTCATTTTTGGTTTTGTTTCCTTTGCCCATGGGGTGGAGTCTCCAAATACATCTTTAATGTTGAAGTCCTGAAATGTTTCACTGGTATATTCTTCTATGTATTTTATAGTTTCAGGTCTTATATCCAGATCTTTGATCCATTTTGAACTAATTTTATTTTTGGTCTAGTTTCATTTTTTTACATCTGGTTGTCCAATTCATTATTTGTTAGAGACTTTCTTTCCCCATACGGTGGTTTTGACTACTTTATCATATATAATGTGCCTATCCATGTGTGTGATTAGTTCTGGGCTCTTTACCCAGTTCCATTGGTCTATGTGTCCATTTTTGTTCCAACACTACACTGTTTTAACTACTATCAGTTTGTAATATAAACTGAAGTCAGGAATTGTGATGCATCCGTTTTTCTTATTTTCTTAGGAGTGTTCCTGCTGATTGTGTTTTGCTTTGTTTTTATCTTAGTATTTATTTATTTAAGTATTTATTTATTTCCTCCAGGGTTACCGCTGGGGCTTGGTGCCTGCGCTGCAAATCCACTGCTCTGGAAGCCATTTTTTCATTTTGTTGCCCTTGTGGTTGTTATTATTATTGTTGTTATTGCTGTTTTGTTGTTGGATAAGACAGAGAGAAATTGAGAGAGGAGGCAAAAACAGAGAGGGGGAGAGAAAGACAGACACCTGCAGACCTGATTCACTGCCCATGTGAAGCAAACCCCCTGCAGGTAGCCTGTCCTTACTTCGTGCCACGTGTGCTAAACCCTCTGAGCTACTGCCGACATCCTGTTTATGTTCACATATATATATATATATATATAGTTTTACACTTTTAATTTTATACAATCAATATTTGTTTCTTTTTGTGATGTGTTTTTTTTTTTTTTTTGCTTTGCTATAATGTTAGAAGTACAATGATTTTCTCACTTATTTTTTGTTTATTTGATCATGCAGAGAATCTGACAGGGAAAGGAGAGATAGAGAGAGGGAAAAAAAGAGTTGCCTGTAGCATTGTTTCATTGTCCATGCAGCCTCCTTCTGCTGGTGGAAATTTGGGGCTTGAACCTGGTCCGTGTGCACGGTAGCATGTGCACTATACTGGGTGCACTACTGCCCAGCCCCAACTGATATATTATTGGTTAAGTTATCACTCTGATGTTTCCCTTTGAAATGTGAGCCTAGGGTCTATGTGGTTTTCATATGATAAAGGAGCATGTATTCTCTTACCTGAACCACTAATAGAATAGCGTGAACTCTACACTTCCATTTTTTTTCAATTTCTTTATTGGGGGATTAATATTTTATATCTGACAGTAAATATAACAGTTTGTACATGCATAACATTTATTAGTTTTCCACTTAACAATACAACCCCCACTAGGTCCTCTGTCATACTTTTTGGACCTGTACTCTTCCCCCACCCCCACCCCAGAGTCTTTTATTTTTTTGCAACATGCCAACTCCAGTTCAGGTTCTACTTTTGTTTTCTCTTCTGATCTTGTTTTTCAACTTCTGCCTGAGAGTGAGATCATCCCATATTCATCCTTCTGTTTCTCACTTATCTCACTTAACATGAATTTTTCAAGGCCCATCAAAGATTGGCTGAAAATGGGGAAGTCACCATTTTAAATAGCTGAGTAGTATTCCATTGTGTATACAGACCACAACTTGCTCAGCCACTCATCTGTTGTTGGACACCTGGGTTGCTTCCAGGTTTTGGCTATTACAAATTGTGCTGCAGTAGCAATGGAGACTCACAGTTGCATTTAGTGAGTCTTAGAGGAGTCCTCTCCTCCCCTCAGCAGTCTTTTTATTGGTAAAGCAGACTGGATGTGGTGCCTCAACTGGTAAACTGCTGGGCTGTTACCAGCTGCTCAATATCTCCTTAGGCTCCTCCCTGTCCAGGAGCCACACATGTTTGCATTAGCTGGTGGTTTGGTGGATTCCTGAAGTCATTCTAGACCTTCCTTGTTGCAGTCCCAGGTTGTCTCCTTTTCCACACTTCCATTTTTAATAGCATGCTATTTATGTTGCTCATACCCAGAGGCACCAGTATATCTAATTTGTGCAGAATTAAGATTATTTTCTCTATAGTTGACAACCTCCTTCATCTTCAAACAAACGGCATTTCCTTTCTCTCTCTCTTCCTTATAGCAGATAACCATACAGCATATTTGTGAAATGTCACACCCTCAGTAGCATTCTTTTAATTTTTGATCAGTGATTTAATCATGACTAACAATATTGTAAGATAACAGGTGTTTAATTTCATACAGTTCCCAGCACCAGAGTCCCATGTCCCACCTTCTCCATAGGAAACTTCTCCTCTGGGAGTTTAAACCCAGTATCTTTATGGGGAGCAGAAGGTGGGAGGACTAGCTTCTGTAACTGCTTCTCCATTGGACATGGGAGCCACCTAGGTTATTATTGCTCATTGCAGCATTACAAATCCACTACTTCCTGATGCCTCTTTTTCCTTATATATATTTTTCTATTTTATTTTATAGGATAAAGAGGAATTGAGAGTGAAGGTGGAGATACAGAGGAAGAGAGAAGATAGATCCTACAGGCCTGCTTCACTACTAGTGAAAGCATCCCCGCTGTGGGTGGGGAGCCAGGTTCAAGCTTGGATGTGCATGTGCCCAACCACAGGCTACACAGCCTGGCCCTCGCTTCTCTAACAGTCAAATCCTACACTAGAATCTGAACAATATCTGTTTTAATTCATGCTATAATAACATTTTCTCTTTTGTGTATTTATTCACTCTCAGAATACTTTAAACAAGAATGTGCTGTGATTTTTTTTTTTTTTTAATCACCAATTTTAAACCTCTGGTGAGTTGGCTGTTATTTTGCACTTAGAACAGTTGTAATCTAGAAAAACAACTTTATGACAACAAAGATTAAATATGAGTGTATTTCATACAGCTTCTGCCACACAGGCTGAAATATTTAAGGAGGTTCTCTATTTCTTTATCATTATCATTTGTTGAACACATAAGATATAAAACACCCTTCACTAGATAGTATCTGAGAATATTCTTATGTCAACATAATTGTTTTACATGTTGTTAGCAGGAAAAAGGGGTTATCAGTTGCTTTCTAGAAAGCAAGAAGACATTTGAAAAGTCAGTAGTGTGGCGGGATGGGTGATGGTACACCAGGTTGAACACACATGTTACAATTCACAAGGACCCAGGTTGAAGCCCTCAGTCCCCCTCTTCAGACAAAAGATTCATGAGTGGTGAATCAGTGATGCAGTTATATCTCTCTCCCTCTCTATCTTCCCATTCATTCTCAGTTTCTCTCTGTGTCTATCCAGTAAACAAATAAATAAAATATTTACATAGTCAGTAGGGCCCAGGTGGTGGCACACCTGGTTGTGTACATACATTATTGTGTACAAGGACCAAAGTTCAAGCCTCAAGTCCACACCTCTGGGGGGAAACTTCACAAGTGTTAAGGCAATGATGCAAGTGTATCTCTTCTCTCTCCATCTCTATAGCCCTCACCCTGCTCAATTCCTCTCTGTTTTTTCTATCCAAAATAAACAAACAAGAAAAAATATGTTTATAAAAAGCCAATAGTAAAATTATATGTTTATGTACAAGTACATATAAAATCATAGGCATATGCATGACAAAAGTTTGTGGGAGGTTCCTAGCTGCCCAGGACTATATATGAGTTGTTATTAATATTTGGTAGGTAGGGAATACCATTGGATCTACTTAGTCTACTGTTTTTTACCCAGATTGCTTTTATAAATGTTGTATTTATATAAAAACAATAAAGTCAAAAAACATATGAAAATATGTTTTGCAAATATGTGTCTATATATGGAAAAGAGAATCAAATGAAAGCATGAATTATGCATATCAAAATTTCTCTCTTTTTTCCTTTCTCCTTTTTCTTACTTTCTCCCTTCCTTTATTTCCTTCTTTCTTCCTTCCTTTCTTTCCTTCTCTTTCTTTCTTTTACTAGAGCACAGCACAGCTCTGGCTTCAGAGTAGCAGCCACAGAGGCACAGAAGCTTTTTGCACAACCATTATGCCTTCTCCCCATCCCAAAATTTTTCATAGCCATTAACAACTAAAATCTTTAAAGTGTTGCTAATAATGAATTTCATTTATTCTTCTCTGAAATACTGTGTGAGAAACAAGCAAAAACATGACATTTCAATTAGTTCTTGACAGTTCTTATTTCAGTCACTGAAAACCACTTAGAGGTTTAATTACCTAGGTTCTGGCATATATCAGATGAAGTATCTTTAAAGTGTATTTTTCACATATTCAATTTGAGAAAATATTTGTGCTCTCAGTCCTATCTCCTGTTTAATTTTAGTTTTCTGAAATTGGTGATATTTTAGTGGAATACTAACATGCATAAGATTGAGATTTTATAAAAAAAGTCACCCACTTACCATAGATAATCTTACTGAGTCTTGAATTCGGTTTCTTTTGCTGCTGGCAGAACTGCCAAACTTAAATATTTCTGGTGATGGGGTAACACCCTTATAGGATACTACCAGGCATCCTCCCAGCTGACCATTGTCATAATGAAGTACTGCTATCCAGCAGTCCTGGCTGGGAGTAGGCAAAACACACACACACACACACACACACACACACACACACACACACACACACACCCTCTGGCAAGAAGTTTCTCCTCTGTTTATCACTGGAAGAATCTCTCATTCTGCTTTGCCTTTCTTCTCTTCACCTCATCTTTGAAACTTTGTGCAAATATAATCATAATGCAATTCATTTCTGCATGAACTTTTTCACTTCTTGGAGCCAAAAAAGATACATATGAAAAAAAAATACCTGAGACATTTCAATTTACTTCATGTTATTCTATTAATAGCCACAATCACTGTTACTCTATCGTCATGTAAAACAAGTTTCACTCCAGTATTTTTTAAAACTATATTGGCACAGCTTAGTCAATTTAAGATCCAAAACCTCATGCTTTGATAAAGGTGTACTTAATATTTTTGTGTGTATGAGGTGGGAACTTTTTCAGTTTGTGCCTTTCAAGCACATGCCATGGTATTATTAGGATACAGACCCATTTTGTCCATTTTGTCACACAGAGATTTCCCTCTTGCTAGTCTTTCTATTCACACAAATACCCCTTCCCTGTTGTCCACAACCCAAGACAATCTACTCTCTCTGCCTTCTCAATGCTATATTGCTGTCTGGTTAAGACTGTGATTAAAAAGTAATTACACAAAATCAGTGTTTCAGGGGCTGGCAGTGGCACACCCAGCTAAGTGCACACAGTATTAAGTGCAAGGACCCGGGGAAGGCTTCAGATTCAAGCCCCTGCTCCTCACCTTCAGGGGTGTCTCTCTCTCTCTCTCTGCTCTCAAAAAATAAAATAAATAATTTTTTTAATTAAAAAAATTGAGATGGAGGGTAAACGTACAGACCTGCCTTATTTGGAAAACATCCCTTTGCAGGTGTGAGGTCGGGGCTCAAACCCAGGTCTTTCTCCATGCTGATGTGCGTATTCACCTGGGTGTGCCACCCGTCCAGCACCCTGCCTTTCTCTCTCTATTAAAAAAAAAATTGAACCAGTTTGGTGAAGCTGTAGTGAGGATAAAATAAATAAAAGCAAAATTAATTTTGATTTTATTGGAAGATAGTAATCAAAGACATGTAGTGGTATAACAGACAGCTACTCAATATAAAAGGTTTGTTTCATTATATTAGGGAATTAATTGAAATTCTGAAATATCAGTTTATAAGTAAAGCACTTGATTGTATGTCTGTGTGTGAGACAGAGAGAATCTGAGAGGCAGAAGAGGAAAGAGAGAGGAAAAGACAACACAGCCTTTTAAGCTTCCTTCAAGGAAGTGAGGATAAGCACTGAACCTGGGTTGTGCACATTTCAAAGCAGCAGACTATCCAAGTGAGCTATGTCACCATTCACAACTTCTTTTTCTTTTGTTCTTATATTTTAACTAATCAAAATAAAACAGTAAGAATAAGTTCTAACTCCAGAAATATCATTTGTTATATAAAGAAAGTCAGAAATCCTAATTATTGCTCTTTAGTGAAATATTCTCCCTTGTGTTTAAAGCACTAGATTAAAATTTTACTCTTGTGTCTATCGACCATCAATGTGTATAAATTAGAGTCATTTAATAGCTGTTGAGGTCTGGTAAAAGAGCTCACTTGGATAGTGAGCTGTTTTGCCCTATGTGCCACCCAGTTCAACCCCTGCCTCCATCACACGGATGGAAGGTTAGTGCTGTAGTTTCTTTCACTCTCTCTGCCTCTATCTTTATAAAAAAAAAAAAGTGATTAAGTATATCATGTAATAAATGGGTTTTAGGTATTGTGAAACAGACACAAATGTTTATCCAGTAGCAAAATGCAGGTTTTTCATCACGTCAAGGGTTTCAAGTACAGTTTATGCTTCTTTTTTAAAAAATTTATTTATTCCCTTTTGTTGCCCTTCTTTTATTGTTGTAGTTATTAATGATGTCGTTGTTGTTGGATAGTACAGAGAGAACTGGAGAGAAGAGGGGAAGACAGAGAGGGGGAGAGAAATATAGAGACCTGCAGACCAGTTTTACTGCCTGTGAAGCTACTGCCCAGCAGATGGGGAGCCAGGGGCTCGAACTGGGATACTTAAGCCGGCTCTGTGCTTAACCCGCTGCGCTACCACCCGACTCCCAAGTTGATGCTTCTATTTCATCTATTCCATCTCCCCTTCATTCATTTTCCTCCGTTCAGTTATTTTCTTCAGGATGACAACTTGTGACTGGAATATTAAATTTATCAGAAGAGGCAAATCTAAAAAGTTATCTCATCCATCAATCTGTCTCCTGATTAGATTACTTCCAAAACAGTTCTATTTGTAAACACCTTCAGGAGAGGAGGTCCTACAACCACTGTTGACAACAATTTAAATATTTGACTTTTGCTGCTAAAAAATGCCTTCCTGAGACTTCCTACAAACATGACATACTCAGAATGGAGTTCGAGTTTTCTTGACCTTTAGTGGTCACTATTGTTACGCTGAAGTGAGTTTATTTTGATATTCTTTAACTGAATCATAAGCCATCTGTAAGTGCTCTCTTACTAACACAGTAACCAAATGTGCATATGTGAAGAACATGTTATTTTATCATTGACACTAAATATTTTATTTATTTTGTTTAATGACCTCACATTTTGTAATATTGTCTGACCAAGTTATTATTGAGTCTATGTACTGATAAAAACTTACTCTATGTTGAAAATATTAAGTGAAAAATGCATCACATACTTCTATAGAATATCATAGTTTAGCCTAGACTACCTTAAAAATACTGAGAACACATACATTACTCCACAGCTATACAAAAATCATCTAGCTGGGCCTGGCGGTGGTGCACTGGGTAAGCGCGCATAGGACAAAGCACAAGGACCCTCGGAAGGATCCTGCTTGGAGACCACTGGTGGTTCCCCACCTGTAAGTGGGGGTCGGGGTTGCTTTATTAAGTAGTGAAGCCTGTCAGCAGGTCTCTCTCCATATCTCCTCCTCCCCTCTCAGTTTCCCTCTAACTTATCCAATAAAAAAAAAAAAAAAAAAAAGGCCACCAGGAGCAATGAATTCATAGTGCAGGCACAGATCCCCAGAAATAACACTGGAGGCAAAAGGGAAAAAAAATCATTTAGCAAAACCATCTAGCATAAAGCCAATTTATTGTAGTACTAATACCACTACTAGTTGTTGTTCTTCTTATTACTAGGAATTCACCACTCAGTGCTAACTTTTTTAGACAGAGGCAAGCAGTGGGAGACAAGGAGAGGAAACATGTCATGGGAGCTTCCCTCAGAGTGGTGAGGGCCAAGCTGGAACCTGTGTTATTTGCATAACAAAGAAAACTCACTTCCAAAGTGGCTATCTTGCTGGCCAACATAAAGCTTCTTTTAATATAATATATCAAACATATATAATTTAATATATTAAATAACTTAAATATAAATGTTTTAATATTTCATTTATTTGAAGTAGAGACAGAGATTTAGGGGATGGGAGCTATAGAGAGACTGAAGCTTTCCACCCTGGAGGTGGGAACTGGAGGCTTGAACCTGGGGCCTTAAACTTAAAGTGGCTATATAGAAAACAATTAATGTTGGCTCTTGTTACTGTTCTGCTGTTTGGTTTGCAAAGCATGAACCTTGTGAATACACCATTTCGCCTTTCTGGGCTATCTACTCATCACAGAGAGCACACTGCAACACCAGAGTCTGCTCCCTACCTGTACAGCAACACCTCCCACGTGGTACCAGGATTTGAACCTGGGCCACATGCATGGTGAAGCATGCCCCCTACACGGCAAGCTATAGCTCTGACCCTGAAGCATTTGAGCTTTGTTTAATTCACAGTTTTTAGTTCACTTAGTTTTCTTGCCAGTTGGTAATTTGCAGCACTCATATTTAAAATAGTAGACTAGAGTCAAGCCTTGCAGACTGCTCATGTTTACTCAACTTGACAGTACTGTGCTGGAGCAGATTCAGCTGTTCACCCCGGCACTCTGCAAACCCTAGGGAATGTGCCCACCAGTCCAATCACGTTGCTTCCTAATCCTTCAAACCAAAAGAGACGACTCAAATGTTCAACCTGATCTCTGCCTGCAGAAAATCCCACCTTCTCCCTTGAGAGTAAGGTCATCTTTACCTTGAGAATGATAAAGCCTGTTTACTCTACCCTAGGCTGGATTTGGTTGGGACCTGGAAGAAATAGGGATGTGAACACTCTTATTCTAGGTCAGACAGAACAAATTTCTATACTTTTAAAATAATGCAGTGAGTGTAAGTCCTCAAATTGTCCCTCAATTAAGTTACAGTATCTGGTATCTGCAGTCATCACTTTACTTATAGTTAAACATCCAGCTATGCTATGGCCTCCTGAACTTAATTTCTGTAGTGCAGCTTTACCCTTCACCACACTCTATGCATGTTTCTCAGACTTCTTTGTAGAGATATGAAAAGTCCCCCTGGGTTTTGGGTACCTGGGCAAAAGCAGATTTCTGTGCAACTGTAGCAGACTTTATATTCTGTTGTTTGCTTGTTTTAATATTTATTATTTATTTTCAGAGACAGAATGAAGCTAAGAGGGAAGTGGGAGAGAGAGGGGAAGAGAGAGAGAGACACCTGCAGCATTGCCTTTGCTGCTTGAGAAACACCCCACCCACCCTGGCCCCCAGGGGATTGAGTTTGTGCATTCTACAGCTTTTGCCCCTGCCTGGCCCTGTGACATTACATTCTTTCCTTTAAATCATTGGTTTGCTTTCTTTCATTTGTATATTTTGAGTTGAACACTCAGCATAGAGCAGTTATACTATACAATGTATTCTAGCAATAAGTATGAGCTCTTGCTTGCTTTACAAGCAGCTCATTGATTATCTGTATGTCATCATTTTATAGAATTATGTTATTATAACTACTTTCTTCCCTCTAGAAAAAATTATGATACTAGGTTCCAGAGTTAAAAAAAAAAATCTGGACCAGTACAGAACACTGCAATATAAGCAGTGCAAAGCCACAAACAGCAAGGCCCATAATCTGAAAAGGAATTGAGTATTTACTGATAGAGGACCGAGAAAATTTAATGAAAGCCATTTATGTAAATATTGCATATCATTGAACTTACCAAGAAGGGAGCACCTGGCAAACCCAGCAAAGGGAAATTTGGTCCAACAGTCACAGGGGCACAAATTAAAGAGGAAATGTAATTTTTTCAGGTCACATTTTTTATTACTGATTTAATAGTTATTTATGAAATTACATGTCTGCAGCAATATAATTCCACACTGTTCCCACCACCAGAGTTCTGAATTCCCAGTCTCTCCATTGCAAACCACAGCGGTTCTCCTAAGATCGCAGACATGGGTTACTATCATCGCTACAACTATCTGTCTACATCTGTACATAATTTCTCCCTTTTTCTTCCAGGTCCAGTCCTCTCTCCCCCTCCAAGCCACATATAACCTTATTATTACATCCAAATGTCCTTCCCTTTTTCCTCCTCCCTCTCTGGGAACTGATGGAGCTGGAGTTCAGAGCCCTTTAAAGAGGAAATGTATGTCCTTAGAATATAGGTAAAGGAATTACTATGCAATGAAGAAGTGGAAACACTGAATTTGGGTTTAGGCTTCATCTAGAAATTTGAGTTTATAAGGGTGTCCTGAATCAGAGTAAAGATGTTTATCCATTCTTTCTTTTTCTTCTTGTTGAGTATTTATTGAGTATCTTTATTGAGTATCTCCCTTAGCAGTTTTCTGTCTCTGAAAGCAACTTTCCTCAAACTTTTTCAAAACAAGCAAAGCACAACATATTAAAAAACAAATGAGTTGAAGTATATGTGAAATATATGTGAATCAGTAATTATAATGTTTCAAGCATTTTATTCTTAAAATCTCATGCCCTTCGAACCCCCAGATCCCCACCTGCAGAGGGGTAGCTTCATAAGCAGTGAAGCAGGTCTGCAGGTGTCTATATTTCTCTCCCCCCTCTCTGTCTTCCCTTCCTCTCTCCATTTCTCTCTGTCTTATCCAACAACAATGACATCAACAATAACTACAACAATAAAACAACAAAGACAACAAAAGGGAATAAATAAATAAATATTTAAAAATTTTAAAAAAATTGTATGCCTATTTTTCCCCCTTGGATACTAAATTCTACTCATTCTTTACTGTGAGAGCATCAACAATTATTACTGTTATCACTCAATGAATATTTTATGATTCTGTCTACATAGAGGATTTCAGGACAACGAAGTGACTTCTTTTCTGTTCTAGGTCTATCTGATAGCATCAGAATTATGAAACAGGGAGTCGAGCGGTAGCTCAGCAAGAAGCAAGTTAAGCGCACATGGTGCAAGGTGCCAAGGACCAGATTTCAGGCTCAGGCAAAAAAAAAAAACAACACTAGTATAGCTACTGGCCCTTTGAAATATAACTAAAATATGCCTACTAGCTATCAACAAAATAGAAGACCCACACCCCCAACACTTCATCTACACTATTCCAGCCTTTAGGTCCATGATTGTTCAACAATTTGTTTGGCTTTGTATGTTAACTCTCTTTTCAGCCACCAGGTTCCAGATGCTAGCAGGATAAGACCAGAATTCCCCGGACAGACAACCCCACCAATGTGCCTTGGAGCTCCTCTTCCCCAGAGCCCTTCCCCACTAGTGAAAGAGAGAGGAATATTGAGAGTATGGATAGACCTGTAAATACCCATGTTTAGTGGGGAAGCAGTTACAGAAGCCAGACCTTCAACCTTCTGTATCCCACAATGATCTTGAGTCCATACTCCCAGAGGGTTAAAGAATAATAAAGCTACAAGGGGAGGGGATGGGATACGGAGGTCTGGTGGTGTGAATTTTGTGAGGTTGTACCCTCTTATCCTATGGTTTTGGCAATGTTTCCTTTTTATAAATAAAAGATTTTAAAAATTTTAATGCAACACCCATCAAAGTTCCACTAAGCTTCTTTAAGAGAATAGAACATAAACTACAATCATTTACCTGGAACATGAAAACACCTAGAATTGCCAAAACCATCTTGAGGAAAAGAAACAGAAATAGAGGCATCACATTCCCAAATCTCAAACTATATTATAATGCCATCATTATCAAAACAGCCTGGTACTGGAACAAAAATAGGCACACAGACCAGTGGAACAGAATTGAAAGCCCAGAACTAAACTCCCACACATATGGACATCTACTTTTTGATAAGGGGACCCAAAGTATTAAATGGAGGAATAAGGCTGTCTTCAATAAATGGTGCTGGGAAAACTGGGTTGAAACATGCAGAAGAATGAAACTAAACCACCTTATCTCACCAGAAACAAAAATCAACTCCAAATGGATCAAGGACATGGATGTTAGTCCAGAAACTATCAAATACTTAGAGGAAAACATTGGTGGAACACTTTCCCACTTAAGCCTCAAGGACATCTTTCATGAAACAAACCCAATTTCAAGGAAGACTAAAACAAAAACAAATCAATGGGACTACATCAAATTTAAAAGCTTCTGCACAGCCAAAGAAACTATCACACAAACAAAGAAACCCCTCATAGAATGGGAGAAGATCTTCACATGCCATACATCAGACAAGAGACTAATCACCAAATATACAAAGAACTCAGCAAACTTAGCACCAAAAAAGCAAATGATCCCATCCAAAACCATACATCAGACAAGAGACTAATCACCAAAATATACAAAGAACTCAGCAAACTTAGCAACAAAAAAGCAAATGATACCATCCAAAAATGGGCAAAGGATATGAACAAAGATTCAGTACAGAAGAGATCCAAAAGGCTAGCAAACATATCGAAAATTGTTCCAGGTCACTGATTATCAGAGAAATGCAAATAAAGACAACATTGAGATATGACCTCACTCCTGTGAGAAAGGCATACATCAAAAAGGACAGCAGAAACAAATGCTGGAGAGGCTGTGGGGACAGAGGAACACTTCTGCACTGCTGGTGGGAATGTAAATTGGCCCAGCCTCTCTGGAGAGCAGTCTGGAGAACCCTCACAAGGTTAGACATAGACCTTCCATATGATCCAGTAATTCCTCTCCTAGGGATATACCCTAAGGACTCCATAGCATGCAACCAAAAAGAAATGTGTATACTCCTATGTTCATAGCAGCACAATTCATAATAGCTAAAACCTGGAAGCAACCCAGGTGCCTAACAACAGATGAGTGGCTGAGAAAGCTGTGGTAAATATACACAATGGAATACTACTCAGCTATTAAGAATAATGAACCCACTTTCTCTGACCCATCTTGGATGGAGCTAGAAGGAATTATGTTAAGTGAGCTAAGTCAGAAAGATAAAGATTACTATGGGATGTCCCCACTTATCAACAGAAGTTGAGAAAGAATAACGTAAAGGGAACTCAAAGCAGGATCTGACTAAATTTGGAGTAGGGCACCAAAGTAAAAACCCTGGGTTGAGGGTGAGGTTGGATGTTCAGCTTCATGGGGCAGGGTGGAAAGGGGAGGGGAAGGGAGATGAGATGGGACACAGTGTTTTGGTGGTGGGAATGGTGTTTATGTATACTTCTATTAATTTGTTGTCATATAAATCACTAAGTAATGTGAGAGGGGAAAAACTGATTGTCTCAGACTTTTTAAAGCACAGACTGAGTCTTTTTAATATATAGGCTGAGTCTTTGATATGCTGACTCTCTTAAAAGCTTAGTTCAGGGAGAACAGAAGCAACCGGTGGCATAGCTATATAAAAATAATGTCAAAGGACATAAAATACGGTCATAGTGTGTATGATACAGAAAATCCTCACAAAGGGACTAGTCAAAGTTAACCCAATTGCCAAACAATGTGATTATAGCAATAACTATCTATTGTCTTCTTAAACCCTAAGGCAGCAAGAACTTCCTGCTTCCTCTATAGAGCCTATATTTCCCCCAGTCCTGGAACCTCTGGGGTGGGACTCACTTTCCTGTATGCTTCCCTCAAGTCATACCAAATGATATTGCATCTGCCGATCCCAACCTAATCAATGCAACAAGTGCCATCTCAGCACTCTTCACTCCAGACTGTGTCCAGAGGCATCAGGCATGGAATGCCAACACTTCACCCTAATTACTCAGGTGAGACCTTTCCTTTCATGGTATTCTCTAATTCTATTCCAGGAGGTTCACTTTCTAACAAAGTTCCAAAACCTAGATATGAGACCAGGTCCCATAAGATAGAGCATATGTTCACAAGTATCCATAAATTAGGGCAAAATATATACCTGAAAGCAAAAGTACACAAAAGTCTGTAGTGAGTAAGAATAAAGTTCATAATGAAATAATGTCTACTTAGACTTTACATACCCTCCTCACCTACTTCCTATTACAGTTTTCTCATTCATTCCAAAGCTAACCCTATCAAAGCAAGGACTGCAAAAGTTGAGTAAGGGCAAGAGACTAGCATACTTTAACAATGACTCTTTAGTCACTATCAGGCCATTACATCAGCTTGGGCCCTAATTGGGGAGGAGTCCTGAGATTCCCAAACAGACTTGATGGGCCTCTCTCCATTGATACCGGTCATTCCTATCAGTAACAACAAAATAGACCCCTTTGAGGGCAACCATAGTACCTTGCCCTCAACTTGGATCAACAATGGTAGAAAATGTTCCATCTTCCAAAGGGAGGATGGACAACATACTCTATGATACACCTAAGGAAAATGGGTCAATACTGGGGCAGCATGGAATGTTCCTACTTATGACCACAGAATGTGAGCTCAGATCTAGAAGGATGCAGAGGTTACACATGCTCCTAAGTTAATTATGGGCCGCAGATCACATCAAATCAATGGGGTTTATAGTCAACAATATTTATACCCCTTTCTCATATTAGGGAGCTACACTTTTCCCTGTTCCAGCTTTCTGGTCCTTTTTCCAGCCATGACATCATCTCTCCAGACAATAACTTGATCCACTGGCATATTAGATTTCAGGCTCAGGGACAAAAAGAAAAAGGAAAAAAAAACCCACAACTAGTATAGGCACAGGCCCTTTGAAATTTAACTAAAATATGCCTACTAGCTATCTACAGAATGGATGAACCCCTAACTCTTCATCTGCACTATTCCAGCACTTAGGTCCATGACTGGTCAAAAATTTGTTTGACTTTGTATGTTAACTCTTTTGTCAACTACCAGGTTCCAGATGCAAGCATGATGCCAACCAGACTTCCCCAGATAAACAACCCCACCAATGTGTCCTGAAGCCAGCTTCCCCAGACCCCTGCCCCACTAGGGAAAGAGAGAGGCAGGCTGGGAGTATGGATCGACTTGCCAACCCCAATGTTTGTAGGGCTAGCTTCGCAGGCATGAGACAGATGACCAGGGACTCATGGCTGGGTGGTACACATTTCAGTCTTTATTCATGCAGAACGTAGCACAATCTAAGCTAAGCTAAACTAACTATAATCACAATCCTGACCTTATATATATATACTCGCCAAGTAGGGTGTAAACAGGATGTGACGTAGAGAGGGTGGAGCAAAAAAGAGATTGATGAAAATCAGGGTGTGACAAGGAGAGGGGGTAGGGCAAAAAGACATCATGAACCAGTGGGGATTAAACCCTGCAGGCATGCTGGTGCTTAATTAACAGTGGTTATGTAAATAGAATACAGTGTTAAGCAGGGGGGGTTAAGCCAATGAAACAGAAGGGGGTTTAGAAGCATACCAACAAATGTTCAGTGGGGAAGCAACTACAGATGCCATACCTTCAGCCTTCTGCATACCACAATGACCTTGGGACCATACTCCCAGAGAGTTAAAGAATAGGAAAATTACCAAGGGAGGGGATGGGATACAGAGTTCTGGTGGTAGGAATTGTGTGAAGTACCCTTCTTATCCTATGGTTTTGAAAATGTTTCATTTTTATAAATACAAAATTAAAATAAGTAAAAAAAGAAATAAAGAAATATGAAACAGATCCTATTACACTAAAACTAGTGAGGAATAAAAAAGAATCATTTTGTAACCCTCTACTTTCTCCACGGTGGAGAAATTAGCAAATATGGGGCAAATTAATGAAGAAAAAATAATGAAAATTCATTAACAGAATGTGTAACTCTTGTAAACATGGGAAGACCCTAACAAATCCAAGTGACTTGCCCACATGATCTTTGCCACTAACCTAAACAGCATTCTTATGCAGAGAAAGAACATTGGGAAGAAGAATAGATCATGTAAAAAAATAAATAAATAAGAAGTTTTGCCTTTTTGCAGGAAAACTAAGAGGAAGGTCAGTAAGGGGTAGGGGTAGGCAGAGTTTGTTTACACTCCAGGAAGTCAAGGACTCACCTAGGAGGGCCAAGTAACAGCTAAACACTAATGCCTGAGGCTCAGAGGTCCCAGGTTTATTTTCAGAAACTGTTCTATGCCAGAATTGAGCAGTGTTCTGGTAAACAAATTAATTTTAAATAAATAAATACCTCACCTTGGTAGGGTCACTCTGGAGAGCAAGATGCTGTGTCTGTAGGAAGGAAAGAAAGTGCTTCTCTGGGTAGGTATCCTGGGGCTGCTGGAAAGAGCCAGAGAGCTGATTGAGGATGGCTGAGCAGCCTTTGTCCTGCACCCTGGATGTGTGTGTGTGTGTGTGTGTGTGTGTGTGTGTGTGTGGTGGGGGAAGTGGGTAAAGGGATCACAGACATATTTATTATTCCCAAGAGGTAAAATAAATGCACTCCCAGCAACTGCCTGACTATAGCAGTATAAGGAAGATATTATTATTAAAATATTCATAATCATATTCTCTATTTGACTCCTTTTCAATGGTGAGGACATATGACTCATTTATTCATGATCTAATCAATTCCTAAAGATTGAATCATGACCAGTAGGGCCATCTATCATATCCTTGCATTTCATAATTTAATTGATATATACACTAATTAGCTAGCGTTCGTACACAAATTGCTCTCACTACCATTAAAAAGAGTGAGAGAAATTAGAATAAATATATAGTTACCAATAAGTTATATTTTTAAAAAGAGTTAAGTCTGTTATTTAGCAAGCCAAAATTCCTTGTAGTGCTAGTTTCAAATGTCTTCATTAGAGTTAGAAATCACAATTGGGGGAGTTGGGCGGTAGCGCAGTGGGTTAAGCTCAGGTGGCACAAAGCAAAAGGACCTTCGGAAGAATCCCCATTTGAGCCACTGGCTCCCCACCTGCAGGACAGTCACTTCACAGGAGGTGAAGCAGGTCTGCAGGTGTCTATCTTTCTCTCCCCCTCTCTGTCTTCCCCTCCCCTCTCCATTTCTCTCTGTCCTATCCAACAACAACAATAAAAAAACAAGGGTAACAAAAGGGAATAAATAAATATTAAAAAAAGAAAAGAAATCACAATTGGGTGAACAGGAGAAAATGTCTTTAAGTAAGTAATACATTTTTAACTATTTGCACATATTGTAGAATATATGCATTCAACACTTTCCTGTACATAATTTTGACTTAAAATTCAAACCTAAGAGTAATTATATTCTAATTTGTTTGGAGACTGACCTAATAACCTCAGCAAAAAGTTACCAAGTACAATTTTGCATATTTAAGTACATAGTTTGTCTATGGTACATTTTGTTATGTTTATATCTTACCTAGGAATCATTTATGACAATTTACTCATTTGCATGAACAATGTAATAATTTATTCAGTTGTTCAAGTCAATAAAGTTCTCCAGTTACCTCACTGTCTTCCTTCTTTGTTCAAAGTTTTATCTTTAAGCATGTACTCTTTGCCAAATGAGATGTTTCATTCATAAACATAGCAGTTATTGATCTTGGTTTTTAAAAAATATTATTTATCTATTTATTTATTTTTAATGACAGAGAAAGATACACATAGAGAGCTACCAGAGCACTGTTCAGTCTGGCTTTTGGTGGTGCTGGGGATTGTACCTGGGACTCAGGTATGAGGGTCTCTTTGCATAACCATTGTGCTGTCTCCCAGCCCCTTATTGTTCTTGTTTAACTTACTTGTTGAAGTCAGAAATGACAAGAAGTGCCTAGTCACCCAGGTGCACACACACTGCTGCACCACTTGCTGAAACATATGTTCCCCAGGCACCCAGGTTTGCCTGGGGAAAGAAAATTGCTGAACAGGAAGTGGGTGTGGTAGTAGGTGTGGGTGTGCCTTAGAAAAGAGGTGAAGACAGGGCTTGGGTGTTTATAAACTAGACCTTTCGGTACCTCTTCTCTCTCTCTCTCTCTCTCTCTCTCTCTCTCTCTCTCTCTCCTTCCCTCTGTCTCCCTCTCTGCAGAGGTGAACTGGCCAGCATGTTAGTAAAGGGCTCTCAAGACTCTTTCTTTATCTCTTTCCCTCTCTCTAGGTCCATGTACTCCATCCAATATGTGAGTGCTCAAAGTTTTCCTGAATAAAGTTTAAGATTTCTGAAAATAATGTTTTCTCTTCAATTCTTTGTTGGGATTATATGTGATGAACCAACTAATGCTATAAAAAGATCAGGAGAGAATGATAAGCCAAATTTAAAACTAAAGTTATGTACTTCAAACAGAATGTATGTGCACAGAAAACACACAACATCTTCACTCCACTAAGCATCTTATTACGCAAAGGGCAAAAGATTTAAATTTTGCAATTTTCCAGAGTATGAAATGAATGTTATGTTTTGTTTTAATAACAAAATAATTATAGTAGATCAAGTTACTAATTATGTACATTAGCAGATCAGAATAAAATATTAGTATCTGTGCAGTGTAATGTTTAGGTATATTTAGTGGTAATTTTATTATATTTTAAATCTTTTTTTTAAAATATAAGTGTGATATTTTTAGGTCTCAAAAAGTCAAGTTCACAATTAAATAGTTTCTTAGCTGTACTGTTTTTCTCATTAAAAACTTGTACCTAAGAGGGTTCTCACTTTGCCATGCAAATGACCCAAATTCAAGCCAGCTCCTGCCACTGGAGGTGTGTGTGATGGTGGAGGGTGGGGGAGGGAGTACTTCCTGCTGTGGTAATCTTGCACCATATGCTCTCTCTCTCTCTTCCTATCTCTCTCTCTCTCTCTCTCTCTCATCAAAAGTTCTGGAAATCATGTATGTCTTTAAAAGTTGCTATAATGAGGGAGTCGGGCTGTAGAACAGCAGGTTAAGCGCACATGGTGCAAAGCGCAAGGACCTGCGTAAGGATCTCGGTTCTTCTTCTTCTAGCATTTGCCCTTCTTCCATAGCCAGTCAACAGCGTCAGGTTGAGCCTGATGTAAAGTTTCGAGACCTCCTTTGAATCTGGAGAGGTGGCAGTCGTTGACTATGTGGGTCATAGTCTGTCTGGAGCCGCAGGGGCAGTTCGGGTCGTCTCTGGCTCCCCAGCGATGGAACATAGTGGCGCACCGGCCATGGCCTGTTCGATAGCAATTGAGGAGGGCCCAATCATAACGTGCTAGGTCAAAGCCGGGTTGACGCTTGCAGGGGTCTGTGATGAGGTGTTTGTTCTTTACCTCAGCTGACTGCCAACTCTGTTTCCAAGAGTCTGGAACAGAGAAGTTCAGTGTAGGCGTAGGGGACCAGATTGGGTAACGAGACGTCAAGCGTTGGACAGGATGGGCGAAGATATCCGCGTATATTGGCAGGTCTGGTAGAGCGTAGACGTGGGAAATGAACTTAGATGATGCTGCATCCCGACGAATATCTGGTGGGGCGATGTTGCTAAGAACTGGCAGCCATGGAACCGGGGTGGAACGGATGGTTCCAGAAATTATCCTCATGGAGGAATATAATTTGGAATCAACCAAGTGGACATGGGAGCTATGGAACCATACTGGGGCACAGTATTCTGCAGTGGAATAGCATAATGCCAGAGATGATGATCGTAGTGTGGAAGCGCTCGCGCCCCATGAGGAGCTGGCCAGTCTTGCAATGATGTTATTCCTCGCGCCCACCTTTGCTGCAGTTTTTATGAGATGTTCATGAAATGACAGAGTGCGATCGAGAGTAACGCCAAGATAGACTGGCTGGGCTTCATGCCGGATTCTCGTATCGTGAAGCTGCACATTAAGCTCACGCGAGGCCGAGGCATGGTGTAGATGGAAAACAGATGATACCGTTTTTGCAGTGCTAGAGATTAGTCGCCATTTTTTACCGTAATCAGATATCAGAGACATGTCTTTCGTGAGTGTTTCCTCGATTAGGATCTCGGTTAGAGCCCCCAGCTCCCCACCTGCAAAGGAGTCACTTCACAGGCAGTAAAACAGGTCTGCAGGTGTCTATCTTTCTCTCCCCTCCCCTCTCCATTTCTCTCTGTCCTAGCTAACAAGGATGACATCAATAACAACAATAACTACAACAACAATTTAAAAAAGGGCAACAAAAGGGAAAATAAATAAATAAAATAAGAAGAAGAATATCCATATGGACACCAACATTCTAACTAGCTACTAATGCAAAAAAAGTAATGCATTGTCTCTAAGCTTTCTCAAAAAGAAGTAAAAGCTTAAGAGACTAGTCTTTCTTGAACAATTAATCACACTCTTCATGAGAAATCACTTATTGTATCCCTGTTTGTACAGAATTTTCTTTGTAACCATTAGAAAAATTAAGAATACCCTCTTTCTCCCTAGCTTAAGGACTTGAAAACTGGTACCACCAACTCCCACAATGGAACCCATTTCCATGAAGTCTGCTAGAGACTGAAGCCACACAGGGCCATAACCAAACACAAACACAGAATGTTAATGGAGGTAAAGAAGGGTAAGAAGGGAAGGAGGGGCAGATGTAGGGCAAGACTGCATGTCCACCTTAGCACTGCACCATGCTTTAATTATTGTTCATGCATTAAGTTTTTAAATATTTATTTGTTATTTTTGAGGTGAGTAGGAAAAAAGAGAGAAAGAGAGCCAGGTCTCACTCATTCTGGTATGTATACTTCTGGGAATTGTGTTCAGGACCTCATGCTTGAATATTCATCGTTTATCCACTGTGCTACCTCCTGGACCACACAAAGGTTTAATTTTATAAACCAGCCTTTCTTAGCATAAATACAATTTTGAATTTTTGTTAATGGTGGGCAAATAAACCTGCCTAGTTAGGTGCTAGTTCAGCCCTATGAGCTACATAGTATTAAATTAGTTGCAATAGACAGATAAACTCACCTAGAGGTGATAGTAAAGAACCACAGGAAAATACAGGCTAACCCTTTCACTTGCTGCTGCTCTTTGCTGCAGCAGATCCAAAAGCTAAAAGGCAGGAAACAGGAGAATGTTGAAAGTGGATTGAGTATCTGGTGTCCTGTGGTGGAGGAAAGGGACAAGGTGATGGAGTATGTGGTGTGCTGACAACTATCATGGGGAGATAAGAAACTGTGCACATATGGTAGCATTTCCTTTGTGGTCCATAATCCACCCCCCACACACACACATACACAACAAAGTGATTTTTGAAAAAGACAATTTCTCTTAAAGGGGTACATGTTGGTCAAGAATTGGTGCAGTACTAATTAGTCTGGGTTTTCACCAGGAAATAGTAGATTCCACTTTGTTTGAACTGCACCATATGCCCAAGGAAAATCCCTCAAGATAAAACAGATAGTAACAGATCTTGAATAATTGGCAAAGAAATTTTGCTCTTAATTTTGTTATATAAGAAGAATCTAGTTTAGAAATACAAATCTATTGTTCTATGACAGAAGTGAAAACTATATATTCAGCTAAATTATGTGAGAGTGATTTTATTATCTAACCCCTATGGAGGTATATATAATAAATATTTATAGTCCAGAAGATTCTGTGTCAAAAATTCATTACTTCTTTTCATTACTATTACCATATATTTTGGGTCACATTATGATATTTTCCCTGAAAACAAAATTTAAGGTTTATTGATGTATGTTTTAATTTCCTCTCTGGCTCAAATTATCCTTAGCACACTCTCATTTTCCCAAATGAGGGGGAAATATTTTAATAATTGGAAAGAACTGTCTCAATTTATACTAAGATGCAAACATGCAGTATCCTGAATAAGACTACCAAAAATATTTTATTTTATTTTTTAATTATTTTTTTATTTAAGAAAGGATTAATTAACAAAACCATAGGGTAGGAGGGGTACAATTCCACATAATTCCCACCACCCAGCTTCCATATCCCACCCCCTCCCCTGATAGCTTTCCCATTCTCTATCCTTCTGGGAGCATGGACCCAGTGTCATTGTGGGTTGCAGAAAGTAGAAGGTCTGGCTTCTGTAATTGCTTCCCCGCTGAACATGGGCGTTGACTGGTCAGTCCATACTCCCAGTCTGCCTCTCTCTTTGCCTAGTAGGATGGGTCTCTGGGGAAGCTGAGCTCCAGGACACATTGGTGGGGTCTTCAGTCTAGGGAAGCCTGGCAGGCATCCTGATGACATCTGGAATCTGGTGACTGAAAAGAGAGTTAACATACAAAGCCAAACAAATTGATGAGCAATCATGGACCCAAAGGTTGGAATAGTGGAGAGGAAGTGTTAGGGGGATACTCACTGCAAACTCTAGTGTACTTCTGCTTTCAGGTATATATTTTGCAGTAGTTTGCGGATACGTGTGAACATATGCTCTCTCTCACAGAAACTGGTGTATATCTAGGTTTGGGGACTTTGTTAGAAAGTGAACCACCTGAGATGGAATTAGAGTATACTATGAAAGGAAAGGTCTCACCCGAGTAATGAAGCTGAAGGGTTGCCATTCCACACGTGAAGTCTCTGGACACAGTCTGAAGTGAAGCATGTTGAGGTGGCAATCATTGTGTTGGTTAGGTTGTGATCGGCAGATGCAATATTATTTGATATGGATTGGGAGAGGCATACGGGAAAGTTGGCCCTATCCTAAGGTTCCAGGACTGGGGGAAGTAGAGGCTCTATAGTGGAGATGTGAGGTTCCTGCTGTCTTAGGGTTCCAAAAGACAATAGATAGTTAATGTTATCATCATATTATTTGGTAATTGGGTTAACTTTGACAAGTCCTTTTGTTAGGGTTTGCTGTACAGTACCCAGTATCTTGTATATAGCTTTGCTATTGGTTGCTTCTGATCTACTTGGTCAAGGCTTTTGAGAGAGTCCGCCTATCAATTACACAGCCTATATATTTTTAAAACAATGTGTCATCAATAAGTAACTACTTGCAAACTAAACAAAGAAACACACCAATTTTGTGTTTGCTGTCCTTTATTTCTTCTCTATAGAGACTAGAATTTATTGAGAGAAAGAAAAGGCAAGATAAAACAATTGTGTAAATAATACAGATATACAGTTTTTGTTATCTTTATTTTATTTATTGGATAGAGACGGCCAGAAATCTAGAGGGAAGTGGATGATGGGGGGGGTGGACAGAGACACATCTGTAGCCCTGCTTCATCACTTGTGAGGCTTTCCCCCTGCAGGTAGGGACTAGGGACTCAAACCTGTGTCATTGCGCACTGTAACATGTATGTTCAACCAGGTGTGCCACCACCCAGCCCCCAGTTATACAGTTTTTGAAAATGTGAAAGGAGAATATTAGGTTCTTGCTTATATCATGTGAGTTAGAAAAAAAATAATAGTAAGTGAAACTGTTGGTGTTTGGTGTTTCAATTTTAAATTTATCTACATGACTTGCTCTGATTTTTGGAAAGGGCTTGTCCTTATTTTCATTGATAGTCTGCTATACATTCAGCTGAATGTCTTTCCCTGGACTTAATATAAGTTCACAGTATTTGTTTAAAAACAACCTATTAGATGCCTATTGTAAAGACTTTAGCCTTTTATTTTACCCTGCCATTCCTCTCATGGAAATATATCCTAAGGGACCAAACATGCCCATCCAAAAAGACCTGTGTATACCCAGTTTCATTGCAGCACAAGTTTTTAAAAAAACAAATTTAATTTTCTTTATTGGAGAATTAATGCTTATATTCGACAGTAAATACAATAGTTTGTACATGCATAACATTTCTCAGTTTTCCATATAACAATAAAACCCCCACTTGGTCCTATGTCATCCTTTTTGGACCTGTACTCTCTCCCCACCCACCCCAGAGTCTTTCACTTTGGTGCAACATGACAATTCTCATTCAGGTTCTACTTGTGTTTCTTTTCTGTTCTTGCTTTTCATCTTCTGCCAGAGAGTGAGATCATCCCATATTCATCCTTCTGTTTCTGACTTATTTCACTTAACATGAATTTTTCAAGGTCCACCCAAGATTGGCTAGAAATGATGAAGTCACCATTTTTTATAGCTGAGTAAGCATTCCATTGTGTATACAGACCACAACTTGAGCAGCACAATTTGTAATAGCCAAAACCTAGAAGCAACTTAGGTGTCCAAAAATAAATGATTAAGCTGTGTTTTATCCACATAGTGGAATACAACTCAGCTATTATAAAATGGTGAAATCACCTTCTTCACCTCATCTTAGATGGGGCTTGAGGGAATCATGTTAAGTGAGATAAATCAGAAAAAGAAGGATAAATATGGGAAGATCTCATTCATAGACAGAAGCTGAAAAATAAGAACAGAAGGGAAAACACAAAGCAGAACTTGGACTGGAGTTGGTGTATTGCACCAAAGTAAAAGACACTGGTGTTGGTGGAGGCGGGTGGTTCAGATCCTGGAACATGATGGCACAGCAGCACCTAGAGGGGACTAAACTATTATGTGGAAACTGTGAAATATGACACACGTACAAACTACTGTATTTTACTGTTGACTATAAATCATAAGCCCCCCCAATAAATAAAATTAAATAAAAAAGAATTGAGCCTTCTAAAAACTATATTCATTAGAATTGTATCAGGCTATGGAAGTGGTAGACAGCGGTAATGGTTATGCAAAGACTCTCGTTCCTGAGACTCCAAAGTGCCACAGGTTCAATCCCCAGCATCACCATAAATCAGAGCTGATTAGTGCTCTGGTTAAAAGAAAAAGAAAGAAGGAAGGAAGGAAGGAAGGAAGGAAGGAAGGAAGGAAGGAAGGAAGGAAGGCAGGCAAGCAGGAAGGAAGGAAGGAAGGAAGGAAGGAAGGAAGGAAGGAAGGAAGGAAGAAAGGAAGGAAGGAAGGGAAAGCAAGAAAAAGAAAGAAAGAAAGAAAGAGAGAAAGAAAGGAAGGAAGGAAGAAAAGAAAGAAAGAAAGAAAGAAAGAAAGAAAGAAAGAAAGAAAGAAAGAAAAGAAAGGAAAACAAAGAAAAGCTTTATCAGACTCCAAAAAAGCATCATGACACTAAAGAAGCTAAATAAAATGCTCTGGCTAAGGAAGAGTGGCTCCTATGTTATAATCGACTATGTCACTGTGATGTTTTGCAAAGACTAATTCTACACATCTCACTCTAATTTTTTAATATTTATTTATTTATTCCCTTTTGTTGCCCTTATTGTTTTATTTTTGTAGTTATTGCTGATGTCATTGTTGGTTAGGACAGAGAGAAATGGAGAGAGGAGGGGAAGACAGAGAGGGGGGAGAGAAAGATAGACACCTGCAGACCTGCTTCACCGCCTGTGAAGCAACTCCCCTGCAGGTGGGGAGCCAGGGGCTCGAACCTGAATCCTTACGTGGGTCCTTGTGCTTTGCTCCACCTGTGCTTAACCCACTGCCCGTCTCCCTCATTTTACTTTTTTTTTAATTTAAATTTTATTTTATTTCATAGTAACAGTAATAAAAAGGGAAGCTACAATATGCCAATTCTAGTTCAGGTTCTACTTGTGTTTTCTCTTCTGATCTTCCTGACAGTAGGCATATTGTACCAAAGGAAAAGACTCTGGGGTGTGTGGGTGTGGAGAATACAGGTCCAAGAAGGATGACAGAGGTTCTAGTGGGGGTTGTATTGTTATATGGAAAAATAAGAAATGTTATACATGAACAAACTATTGTATTTACTGTTGAATGTAAAACATTGATTCCCCAATAAAGAAATTTAAGAAAAGGTGGGGGGAACTGGAGGTAGAGGGAGGAGAAAGTGAGACTCCTATAGTACTATTTCACCACTCTTGAAACGTCCCCTCTGCAGATGAGAAATGGGGGCTTGAACCTGGGACATTGCACATACTAACATGTGTACTTTACCTGGTGAGCCACTGCTTGGCCCCTTATTTCACATTAAATGAGTTAATTGTGTGTAATTTTACATAAATTGTGTCATTGGGTTTATCATGAGTATTGAAATCTGACTATGCTTGCTAGATCTTAAAACATAAGTACTGGGAGTGGGGCAGTAGCTCAGTGGGTTAAGCACACGTGGCGCTAAGTGCAATGACTGGAGTAAGGTTCCAGGCCCTGATTCCCACCTGTAGGAGGGTCGCTTCACAGGCAGTGAAGCAGGGCTGCAGGTGTCTATCTTTCTCTCCCTCTCTCTATTGTCCCCTTCTCGCCATTTCTCTCTGTCCTATATAATAAGGATGACACCAATAACAACAACAATGATAACTACAACAACAATAAAAAAAAAACCCAAGGGCAACAAAAGGGAAAATAAAATTAAAAAAAAAACATAAGTACTGTTCTTAACAATCTATTTTAGTTTTTAGTTTATTTACATTTAGGCTGTAGCTTGCTGCCCTCACGTCAACACTTACTGCTATAAAAATCCATTTCAAATGAATACTGATATTTTAGTATAAATATTAAATATTTGGTTAAACAAAGTTTTCTTGGGATTTGTATTTAATTCCAAATATGTAAACTCAGGAGTAGTTATCTTTCAATATTTTCCATGGATCAGCCTAGAGCCATCAATCTAAATATATTTTTCCCAATTTAAGAAAAACACAACTCTTGTAAACTTATAAATGCCAGACTTTTCATCCGTTGCTTCTGCCAAGTCAAGTGTTGCAGCTGGAGCAGTAATAGATTATGCTGATAAGAGGCTAATAAATTACCAATTCGAGTGATCGGTCTTACAACAGTTGACAGCTGTATCATTCAGTTAGATTTTCACTGTATAAAAAAGGAACTATAAAAACAAGACCAGTAAACTCCTCACTAATTTCTGTTTTCATTGAGCTAAAGTACAGTTTGCATATATGTCTTCTTGAGATTACTATATGTGTTAGAAAAGGTTTCTTTTTTAAAAAAATATTTATTTATTTCCTTTTTGTTGCCCTTGTTTTTATTGTTGTTGTAGTTATTATTTGTTTGTATGCTTCTAAATTCTGCTTATAAGACCTTATGTTTTGATCATCACATTAGGTTCCCTTGTATTACTTAAGATGTGGTCTATTTACATAATCACTGTTTTACCTGGGTCCCGCCATGCCTGCAGGGTATTGGTTTAATCCCCACAGGTTAGATGGAAGCTTTCTATGTTCTGTTTGCACTCTTTTTTTTTTTTTGCTCTGCCCCCTCTCCTAGTTATTTCCTTTCCCTTGCCACTTCCGGTGAAGAGATACATAAAAGGCAATGTATCTGATTAATGAATGAGATACTGCTTCATTCCCTGGTCTTTCTGGATTCCCTCTCCCATGTTTCCCTAGGAGAAGGACTACAGTTTGCTCTGGGCCACACTTTGGTTTCTTATGACTGTGATTGTAGAGCTTGGGAGATACTCAGAGATTTCTCCTTGGACTTTCTGGACTTCCTCTCAAATGTTTCCCCTGGAGAAGGACTACTCTAACTTGAAGAGCATCCTCCAGTACCCTGGCAGTCCCCAAGAATGGAGACACGTGGTTAGTTCTACTCTCCTGATTCGATTCTTTCTTCTATGAGAAGACATTCTTGGGGATGGATGCCTGCAATCCTGCAGGAACCATCAGAAGCACCCTAAATGGAATTTTGAGGAGCTTTCTGGATTGGACGCCCTCAGGGGACTCATGATTCTACACAGTGAAATCTGGATAACCTGGTTCAAGGTGAAAAAAACCAAAAACTGCCTACTGCTTTTCTCTTGATTCGCCCCCTCTTTGTTCTCTCTGAATATCTTAAGTTTGCTGTCTGCTTTCAGTTGTGTTTCATAAGAGAGTGATTTGAATGACTGAATTTTTATATGAAATTGACTTTACAAAAAAAAAATGCTGGGCACAGCTATGATTTCTAGAGACATCCAGAAACAGTCCAAAAAATTGTTTTTTTCTCTTTTGATTTTTTACGTCTTGGAAAAGTTTAATCCTGAAAACTGTATGAGTATGGGCAGGGTAGAAAAAGCAATAGTTATGTTAATGATTCTCATGCCTGAGGCTTCTAGCCATGGTTCTTTTATTGAGGTTAAACTGTTTAAACAACATTAAAATCATACTAGAAAGGACTTCCAATTATAATGGAGTTATCAATTATAATAAACTTCTAATCTGCTAAAAGTTTTGTTTCATAAGTAAGTGAATTACAGCTGTCGTCTTCACATGAAAAAGCATCTACTCAAATGGAACCCCCGGAAATCCATTTGGACCCCTGTTCTCTGACATCACCCACAAGATGGCAGGACTACAGCAGCCCCTTCCCCCCGAAACCAATGATGTGACCTGGCACGACCTGAAGACACTGATTCACAGACTCCAAAGCTCACTCTCTACAGAAAAAGTGGAATTACAGTGGTTGACCTTCCCCATCGAGACAGGCGTGTAGCATTTCATCCCCTTGCATTTCTTCCGTAGTCATCTGCTTTGGACTGATACTTCTATTGGACTTACTGGTACACCTCTTGGACACTTTACACAGCTTTACAGCAGTTTGCCTTTATGCTGCTGGGTTTCTCAAGACTGACCACATCAGTCCATGGACTTTGCAGCCAGAGCCTTGGGGACTCTATAGGCTACGCCCCCCTCAACAGCAGGCTCTGTCTACAGAGGCAGGAAACCCCCCCCCCCAGGTCCTGCCCACAGAGTCATGAAGTGCCCCCAGAGGCAAGAGATGCCCACAGAGGCAGGAAACACCCTTTTACCTGCTAGGCCTTGACCTTTGAGGCAGGAAACGCCCCCCTCAGGCTTCCCCTTGGCATCACACTGGTTCTTGCTGCTCTCTTACTTGTTCCTCCATGTCTTCTGCCAGTTCTTTTGAAAATGCCTGTATGATATAGGTTTCTGTTCACCCCACACTCCTGATATTATGGCCATTAGTTAAGAAGAAAGGAGGAAATGTTGGTATGCTCCTAAATTCTGCTTATAAGACCTTCTGTTTTGATCATCACAGTAAGTTTGCTTGTATTACTTAGGATGTGATCTATTTACATGATCATTGTTTTACCTGGGTCCCACCCTGCCTGCAGGGTATGGTTCAATCCCCACTGGTTAGATGAAAGCTTTGTTAATTTTGTATAGTTTGTTCATGTTATGCATGTGCAAGATAAAAACAATGCTTTTATGGAGCTATAAAGGCTATGAAGTACAGATTCTAGTTTAAAATATGTGTCCTCTTTGGTCTAGCAGTTGGTATGGATGGAAAAGCCCTTTTACATCTCTACTGGCAGGTGTGGGTAGTCACTTCCAATGCCTTTGTGGCCTGTGTATACAAGATAGACTTTTTTTCTTTTGATTCCCTTGTTTATTGTCATTGTTATTGTTGTATCATTGTTATTGCTGTCGTTGTTGTTGGATAGGACAGAGAGAAATGAAGAGAGGAGGGGAAGACAGAGAAAGGAGAGAAAGATAGACACCTGCAGACCTGCTCCACCACCTGTGAAGCGATTCCTCTGCAGGTGGGGAACTGGGGGCTGGAATAGGGATCCTTTAGATCCTTATGATTTGCGCAACCTGTGCTTAACCCCCTGTGCCACCACCCAGCTCCCACCAGATAGATTTCTTATATGAGGGGAAACAAATGCATGAGAAGATAAAGGGTTAATGAGTTTGAGTGTAAACCTCTTCAGAAAATGCTTGTAAAGGGGTAGAGCACCCCCATCCTTACATAAAGTGTGTGTGATTGAAGGATGAGAAAACTTAATTGAGTCAATAACAAAATTCTACACTCTACTCATGATTGAAAGAGCACAGAAAGGATTTTTTTCTAGCACAATTCTAGCAGTTGCTGAGCAGGAGAGGAGAGGCATCTTCTGACATTGGGTTTCATGATGGAACAAAAGAACCGGAGGGTCTCCTAGGTGGATGAATGCTCCTGTTATGTATGTGAAAGCTGTGCCAGCAAGGATATGAGGACTGCTGGGGAGATTGTCAGTGACAGGAGGAGCAATGCCACTGTGACAGGGAAAGAGAGCTAGGTGTCTATGACAAGGCCAAGTAGGAAGCAAGAAGCAGAACTGGTAACAGCTGGTACAAGCTTAGGAGCAAATGGATGTATTCAGCAGATGAACATAACCAGATGCAATTCACTTTAATTGCTATGAGGAAAAAAATGGATTTTTGTTTCTTACAGAGAAGAAAGTACTTTAGGATTATGAGAGTTTACCAATTCCAAATGGCATAAAAATTCAAACTAAAAGAATGTAATTGTTATTAGCAGTACCGTGACAACTATTTCCATAGTCAAAGACATGAGTCAGACTTACTAAACATGACAGGGTGTATGATTTGGAAATGGGAAATTGGGCATTAAAAGTAGGCCATTGTGAATTTTGATTAGATTGAAGTCCAGCAATTAGTTAATAGATTGAGTGTTGAAACTCTCATATATGATGCTTGAGTTCCTAGGTTAATACCCTGGCAAGGCAATGCCAGAGTGATTCTTTGGTTCTCTCTCTCTCTCTTCTTCTCAATCATAAATAAGTAAATAAATCTTTTGAAAAGAATGCAATGAATTAGTTTGATTAAATCAGTGTATATTCCTGTGAGGAGTTTGGCATGGTCCAGTTCTCCTCAGCAATATGAGACATGATAAAAGAATCAGAGAAATCAGTTTCCCTTTAACTTACAGGAAAGAAATTTGAGCTTTGCATAAGTGAAATGTAAAAGAACTTTGTTCTTCCAAGACTGTGATCTGAGAAGCAGATAGTTTGACTCTGCCAACTAGGATTGTCCCATATTGGCCAAGGAGTCTTAACTATGAAGAACTGAGAGTTTTTCAAGCTATAGGAAGCCAGAAGATAGCTTTGGTATTTTACTCTAGGACAGGACACAGGACAGTACAGTCATAAATTGACACTGTTATAAAATGTATCTCCAGCTTCAGAAGGTCACTAAGAACAAAGACAATTGGAAGTTTCCTAAAATGTGGGTCTTAAACAAAACACAAGGGAAAACTTATTGAGAAAAAAATTATTTGTAAATATGATGTTAGAGTATTTATTTATTTTAATAAGTAAAGAAAAGCCTAGCAAATTATAAAATTTTATTTTTAACCAGAGCACTGTTCGGCTCTGGCTTATTGTGGTCTTGGGAATTGACTCTGGAACCTTGAAGTGTCCAGCATGGAAGACTTTTGCTTCACCATGATGATATTTCCCCAACTCAAATTATAAAATGTTAAGTAGCTAGCAACTACCTTCATGTTTATTCAAAATAGTAAATAGCATTTTATTAACTATCCAGCCATATCTCTATAATATGATTTTGATATCATCACTGACTATGTGTTCTCTACTAAGTGCATATTCTTTGGACAAAAAAATTTTGTAATGCAATCTATATATAGAAGAAAAAAAATGTTAGTCTTTCCAAGATGGATTGCCAGTTTTGTTTTGTTTTTGTTATTGGTAGTTTAGAAAGTGTTTTCAGTGGTTTATATGACTAGAAATTAATAGGAGTGTACATAAACACCATTCCCACCACCAAGCCCAACCGCCCTCCCCTCCACCCCCCCACCCCAACCCAAACCCCACCCCATGAGGCTGAACATCCACCCTCACTCTCAACCCAGGCTTTTTACATTGGTTCCCTACTACAAATTTAGTCAGATCCTCCTTTGAGTTTCCCTTTGTGTTATTCTTTCTCAAATTCTGTTTATGAGTGGGATCATCCCATACTAATCTTTATCTTTCTGATGTAGCTCACTTAATATAATTCCTTCTAGCTCTATCCAAGCTGGGCCAGAGAAGGTGGGTTCATTGTTCTTAATAGCTACATAGTATTCCATTGTGTATATATACCACAGCTTTCTCAGCCACTCATCTGCTGTTGAGCACCTGGGTTGCTTCCAGGTTTTAGCTATTACAAATTGTGTGCTCCACTTCCCCAGAGCCCTTCCACACTAGGGAAAAAGAAAGGCAGGCTGGGAATATGGATTGACCTGTCAATGCCCATGTTCAGTGGGGAAGCAGTTACAGAAGCCAGACGTTCCACCTTTTGCATCCCACAATAACCTTGGGTCCATATTCCCAGAGGGTTAAAGAATAGGAAAGCTATCATGGGTGGGGTTGGGATACAGAGTTCTAGTGGTGGGAATTGTGTGAAGTTGTACCCCTCTTATCCTATGGTTTAGTCAATGTTTCCTTTTTATAAATAAAAAATTAACAATAAATAAAGTGTTTTTAGAGGGGGTAGGTGATGGCAAGCCAAGTACAGTACATGTTACAATGCATAAGGACCCAAGTTCAAGCCATTGGTCTCACCTTCAGTGGGAGTATCTTTATGAGTGGTGAAGCAAGGGCTGCAGGTCCCTTTCTCTATCTCTGTCTCTCTCCCTTTCTATTTTACCCTTTCCTCTCAGTCTTTCTGTCTTTATCCAAAAATAAATAAAATATTGGAAAAATTCTTAAAGTTATTATTGGTAATATCATCTATGTTTGGGAATTATTTTAAAATTTGGGAGAATTCCATCAATATAGAAACATCCACATATTTCAAGTTTATTCTGGCAATTATTTTTATTTTTATTTTTTTTTACCAGAGCATTACTCAGTTCTAGCTTATGGTGGTGTAGGGTATTAAACGTGGGACCTTTGGAGCCTCGGGCATGAGAGTCTCTGAATAACCATTATGCTATCTACACCTATTTTGACAATTACTAATTCTCAATATTTTTATTGATGATATTTACTGTTTCCAATGCATATCTGGCATCACATCAGTATTTTTGTAAGATTTAAGAATTTGCAGTAATTTGTAACAAGCAAGTAAGAATCACATTTTTATTGTGCTTATGTGATCCCTGCCTTAGTGTTAAGTGGATTTATTAAACAGCATATAATATATTTTATTTTAATTTTAAGTAAATTTCTCTTGCCATATGGTCAAAATATTTTATGACAAATTATTTACTTTTAAAAGATTTATTTATATAGCAGAGAGAGAGGGAAATGTCAGAGTATCTCTCTAGCACATGTGACAGGGATTGAACTCAGGACATCATACTTGAGAGTCCAGTCCTGTATTCACTGCACTACTTTATAGGATACCAAATTACTTCCTGCAATCTATATTGATTTTCAAGGGCTGTACAACAAATCTACACACATTTGATAGTTTAATATAATATACATTCCTATGCTCACAATTCTAGAGGCAAGAAAATAAAAATCAGCAGAGAAATAAGAGACTCTATTTCATACCCCTTTTAACTTTTGGAGGTTAATATATTAATAGGATGTAGCCACACATTATAGCCTACCTCTATTTTTATATCACCTTCTCCTCTATGACTGTTTTCTCTTTTCTTCTTCTTCTTCTTTTTTTCAACTATTTTATTTATTTTATTTTTGAAGGAGATGCAGAAAGAGAGAGAGAGAAAAAAAAAAAAAAAAAAACACCAGAGCACTGCCCAGCTCTGGTTTATGGTGGTGCAGGGGACTGAACCTGGGACTACAAAGCCTCAAGGCATGAGTCTCTTTGCATAGCCATTAAGCTATCTACCCCCACCCTGTCTTCTTATAAGATAACTTCTCACTGGATTTAGACTGCACCTGAATCATGCAGGGTAAAGACACCTACAAAATCAGAAGATAAGCATTTGCAAGGTTCAGAGAGTGGACAGTATCTTTTGTCAGGACACATAAATCCTACTGAACTATTTTAATAATGTCTATGAGCTTGCATTCCCACCAATAGCACAACAGAATTTCTCTATTTTCACATACTCACCAACAATCTTGTTGATGTAGGCCATTCTCACAGGTGTGAGGTAGTTTCTCACTGTGGTCTTAATTCACATTTCTTGGGGGCCAGGTGGTAGCACAATAGGTTAAGCACACATGGCACGAAGCCAAATGACCAGCATAAGGCTCCTTGTTCAAGACCCTGGCTTCCTACCTGCAGGGGGGTCACTTCACAAGTGGTGAAGCAGGTTTGCAGGTGTCTGTCTTTCTCTCCTCCTCTCCATTTCTCTCTGTCCTATCAAACAACAATGACATGAATTACAACAATAATAACTACAACAATGAAAAACAACCAAAGGGAAAACAAATTTAAAAAAAAAGACTTTGTTCCCTTTAATTCACATTTCTTTAAGGATAAATGATACCATGCATTTTTTTTTTTCATATCCTTCTGCCATCTGGATATCTCCTTCAAAGACTTGTCTGTTCAGGACTTTTATCCATTTTATCAGTGAGTTGTTTGTTATGTTGTTGTTGAACTGTTTAGTTTCTTTGTCAATGCCTGATGTCAAGCCCTTGCCAGATGTGTGGTATAAGAATGTCTCCTCCTGTATGTGAGGGCGATCTGGCTGCGACATCTGTCACCCCATTGATCGCCAGGGTTTATTTGGCTGATCTGGCTGGCTAAGAGGGTGTCCCCTTCCTCCCTCACCACTCCATGTGCGTCCCTCCTCCCGAAGCTGCCAGCTGGGTTGAAGAGGAAGGCCTTTCCCGAATAGAAGGACGAGTCTTTGGTCAAGGGTATATGAGTAGCTGTGCTCCCCTGCTAGAACCTCCAAACAAGCTCTCAAGAATGTCTCCTCCTATTTGTTTGGCTGTCTTTCTTTGATCTTTGAGGATATTTCTTTTGATCCGTAGAGGCTTTTAGGTAGTTGTGGTCCCTTCTGCTTAAGTTAATTATTCATTGTATTGCATTTCTCACATTCTTTCACATAGTTTTCTCTTCATTCATTAATAGAAGTACAAATAAAGTCTGCATTCCTCTGTAGAAGGCATCATTTGTCACAATAGTGTGTATTTCAACAAGTCCATTTCCACAAGTGACTGGAATTAAAGAAGGCCATTTTTTTTGTTTTTAGAAATCTCTGCATGGTGGGTAAATAGCTCACAAGAGCAGTGTAGTTTCAAAGGAGAAGTCCAACAGAGGAAGCAGACCACGTTTCAGAGATCGCAAAAGGACAGGAACAAGGGATACTGGATCCTCCATAGTTACTTCTAGAACTTTTCTTAAATAAGTCTTTATTTTTTTACCATTATTCATATTTATTTATTTATTTTAATTAGAGAAAAAGGGAAGGGGGAGCTAGAGAAGAAAAGAGAAAGACACCTGCAGCACTGTTTGACTGCTCTTGAAGCACTCCCCAGGGCAGGTAGGGATGAGAGGTTTGAAGCCGGCACATGGTGACATGAGAGCTGTAAGAACTGCATCGCCTTCAGGCTCCCTTCTATAGCTTTCAACAATCAGGTAAGGTCTCTGCAATTCCTCCTTTGGTTTATTAAAAATGTTCCAAATATCACTGTAATTATAGTAAAAGACAATTTTCAATCGTCATCAATTTTTGAAGGAATATTTGACATCTATTTGCGAAAGTGATTTTTTCTGATTTTATTATATGTGTGTGTGTGTGTGTGTGTATTTTTTTTTTAACCAGAGCATTTCTTAGTTCAGGATAATAGTGCTGCTGGGTACTGAACCTGGGAACACCAAGTTTCAAGCAAGAAATTGTGTAGGGAGTCAGGCAGTAAGGAGGCGGGTTAAGTGCTGGTGGCACAAAGCACTAGGAAGGGCTTAAGGATCCTGGTTCAAGCCCCCGACTCCCCACCTGCAGGGGAGTGGCTTCACAGGTAATGAAGCATGTTTGCAGGTGTCTTTCTTTCCCCCTCTCTGTCTCCCCTCCTCTCTCCATTTCTCTCTGTCCTATCCAACAATGACCACATCAATAACAACAACAATAATAACTACAACAATAAAACAACAAGGGCAACAAAAGGGAATAAATAAATATAAAAAAAATTTTTAAAGAAACTGTATTGTACAAACTGTTATGTTATTTCCTCAGTTCCCTATAAACATATTTTTGAGTTCTCACAAAGTTATTGTATTTTTAATTGATTTTTTCTTTTTTCTTCTCTTGATTTTTTAATTTTTTATTATTTTTTACTTATTTTTATATTACAGAATTCCATGTTGACAGGGGTTGAACCCACAACATTCCCACCACCAGAGTTCTGAATCTTCACTCTCGCCACTGCAATCCACCACAGTTCCCCTAATATCATAGTCATGGACCAACCATCTTCTCTACAACTATCTGTCCACATTTATGCATAGTTGCCCCTTTTTTTTTTCTGATCCAATCCTCTCTTCCCTTCCACGCCACTCATGACAACATTACTACCTCTATATATCCCTACCCTTTTCCTCCTCTCTCTCTGGGTGCTGATGGAGCTGGAGTTCAGAGCCCTCTTATCTTCTTCCTTTAATCACTTCTCCCCCACTTGGAGTATGGATCAAGATTGTGGGGAGCATTAGGTAAGAGTTCTGGCTTCTGTAGCTGCTTCTCCGCTGAGCATGGGAGTTGACAGGTTGACCCATACCCCCAGCCTGTTTCTATCTTTCCCTTAGTGGACCAGAGCTCTGGAGATGCGAGGGTCCAGGACATATTTGTAAGGTCGTCTGCCCAGAGAAGTCGGGATGGAGTCATGGTATAACTATGCATCTGTAACTTGGTGTCTGGAAGGTGGCATGACTTGAAACTGTGAATTTTTTCAGCTGTAGATTATGTGTCCAATTCGATCTCTTTTTGTGTTCAATAGTTGTTTCCGGGAGAGCAAAGGTCTGATGGTGGCTACTCTGTAAAGTACTCCTCCTGGAAGTCCCCCAAAGTTATTGTATTTTTCAGAGCTTTGAGCATTTAAGATACTTGAAATAGGGGGTTCCCGGAAGATGACGGACTGAGAAGCTGCTACTGGCTTGAGCTCTGACCACATCTTCTGGAAACGGTAGGACTTTCTGCCTTTAGTAGGCCAGTCAATAAGGGGTCCTAGTGGTGACACCAAGGAGGTGACTATAACTTAATTTGGGCTAAAAAATAGAGTAGAAAAAAAGGGAAAAATTTTTTTCTTTTAAATTATTAAGCACACCTCCGCCCCCTTACCCCCCCCATAACCAGTCCCTGGGGACCAGCTCCTAGCAGGCTCCCCTGCTGAGCTTCTTTCTTTACCAAGATTCCTGTCCCACCAGGGAGTATCATTCATTCTAAGTCTATACCCTTCTGAAACCTCTGGCCTTTTTTCTTTCTAAGCAGCCAACACCCCCCACACCTCACCCCGAATAGCTTATTAAATAATTAAAAATAAATAAATTAAAAACTCTTTCCATTCACCGCTCTTTTATTACTGTTCTTTTTCTTATCTTTTTCTTTTTTCTCTCTCTCTTTCTTTTTTTTTCTCATTCTTGTCATCCTTTCTTCCTTAATCCTACAGCTTCCAAAGCCACAGGTCCCATCCCCCACACCACCAAACAGTGTGCTTTTTTGAATTCACTGATACACATTTGGGAATTATTTTGGGGAAGAATTCTGACTCAGAGTGGACTCTCACTGAGAGTATCTCTGCTCAACTTCCTTTCCTCCTTTAGCTACCCCTAGAATATACAGTGGATAGTAGATTTGCATAACTGTCTATTTCAGCTATACTTGTCTAGTCCTCAGGTTTTTTTTTTTAATTTTTTTGTTCCTCTTTCTTAACAATCAGCTGCCTTTGATCATGAGGTTTGAGGTAATCTGGGACAGGGTTTTTTTTTTTTTTACCCTGCTCTATTTTATTATTAATATTATATAAAGTCATATATCTTCCCCCCCTTTAGGTTGATCAGAATTAACTCTTAGGGTATCTTTCATTGTTAGGGTAGTGGGCATCTTACCTATTGCGGGAGGAACTTGTCTCGTTACACTTACCTCTTCTACAGACTTTCCCCTTCCTCATCCTCCTAGCTAATTAAAAAAATTAAATTAAATTAAAAATAAAGTAATAAAAAAACTTTCCTTTCACTGCTCTTTAATTAGAGCTATTTTTCTTATCTTTTCTCTCTCTTGTTTCTTTTTTCTTTTTTTTTCTTTTTTTTTAATGTTGTTATACACTTCTTCCTTCCTTCTTCTTCTTTGCCTTTCTGAATTTGTGAATTATTTTGGGGAAGAAATCTGACTCAGAGTGGACTCTCTATGTGTGTATCTCTGCTCTGCTTCCCTTTCCCCTCTTGTTACCCCTAGAATATACAGTGGATAGTAGATTTGCATAACTGTCTATTATTGCTACCCCTTCTTTCTGTTCTCTTTCTTCTTCACTGGGATTTGGTTACTATTTTTTCATGGACTGGAGACATTGTTTGACTAACTGGTAGTACTTAAATTGCGTCAATACTTGCTTCAGTTGCTACTGTAATTCCTGAGTTTGGTGAGTGCAATTTTCATAAAGGAATTTAGTACAGTGTTGCTTGTACTCAAGACACAATAACTGAGCAACAACAGAGCATAAAAAAGAAACACATAAATCAAAAAAATTGGTAGATCAAAAACAAATAAAACTGCTACTCCAATGAATGAAGACAAGAGCCCAGAAGAAACTACAAATCAGCCAGAAGTAACCATAGATAAGAAAAGTATGCAAGCAATAATAAACTTATTAATCACAAAAATGAAAACAACATTGGAGGAAAGGAATGGCAGTATTAGGGAAACAACAGTTGAGACCCCCAAGGAAAATACTGATTATCTTGAGCAATTAGAGAACTGAAAGCTGAAATAGCTGTAATGAAGAAAGAAGCTGAGGCAAGGGAAAGCAGACTAACAGAAGCAGAAAACAGAATTAGTCAGACAGAGGATGAGTTAGAGAAAACAAAGAAAGAGGTGAAAGAGCTTAAAAAAAGATTGAGAGACACTGAAAACAACAACAGAGACATATGGGATGATCTCAAAAGAAGTAATATTTGCATAATTGGCCTACCAGAGGAAGAGAGGAAGGGGAAGCAAACATTCTAGAGGAAATAATAGAAGAAAACTTCCCAAACCTGAATAACAGAAAGGATATGAAGGTTCAAGAGGCCCAAAGAGTTCCAAACAGAAGCAACCCAGACCTGAAGACAACCAGACACATCATAGTCACAATGAGAAGTAAGGATAAAGAAAGGATCCTAAAGGCTACAAGAGAGAAACAAAAAGTCACATACAAGGGAAAACCCATAATTATATGAAGACTTCTCCACTCACACTCTAAAAGCCAGAAGAGAATGGCAAGATATCTCTTAGCACTGAATGAAAAGGGTATCAACCAAGGATAATATATCCTGCTAGACTTTCATTCAAATTAGATGGAGGGATCAAACCTTCTTAGACAAACACCAGTTAAAGGAGGCAACCATCACCAAACTGGCCATGAAAGAGGTTCTAAAACACCTCTTATAAACAAGAAGATCACTATAATACTTGCAATATATCAGAGCTAACAAAAATTTATTTTGAACAATGGCACTACAATACATTAAATCCATAATATCAATAAATGTCAATGGCTTAAACTCACCCATCAAAAGGCACAGAGTGGGGGGATGGATCAGAAAACATAACCCAACCACATACTGCTTGCAAGAATCCCATCTGTCACAACAAGATAAACACAGACTTAAAGCGAAAGGATGGAAAACTATCATACAGGCTAATGGACCACAAAAAAGGGCAGGAACAGACATTGTCATCTCAGACACGATAGATTTTAAATTAAATAAAGTAATAAAAGATAGACAAGGACATTACATAATGATTAGAGGATCAATCAGCCAAGAAACTTAACAATTATTAACACCTATGCACCCAATGAGGGACCATCTAAATACATCAAGCACTTACTAAAAGAATTTCAAAAATACATCAATAGTAATAAAATAATAGTGGGAGACTTCAATACTCCACTCTCACACTTAGACAGATCAACAAAGCAGAAAAGCAACAAAGATACAAGAGAATTCAATGAAGAGATTGACAGATTAGACCTCTTAGACATTTTCAGAGTCCTTCACCCCAAAAAACTGAAATACACCTTCTTTTCAAATCCACATAACACATACTCAAGGATAGACCACATTACGCCACAAAGACAGCATCAATAAATTCAAGAGCATCAAAATCATACCAAGTATCTTCTCAGACCACGGTGGAGTAAAACTAACATTTAATAACAAACAGAAAATTTTTAAAAGTCACAGAATTTGGAAACTAAACAACATGCTCCTTAAGAACCAGTGGGTCAGTGAGTCACTGAAGCAAGAAATTCAAATGTTCCTGGAAACAAATGAAAATGAGGACACAGCCTATCAAAATATTTGGAAAACAACTAAAGTAGTATTGAGAGGGAAATTTATAGCCATTCAATCACATATTAAAGACCAAGAAAAAGCTCAAATGAATGACCTTACTGCACACCTCAAGGACTTAGAGGAAGAGGAACAAAGGAACCCTAAAGCAACCAGAAGGAAAGAAAGCACTAAAGTTAGAGCAGAAATAAACAACATCGAAAATAAGAGAACCATACAAAAGATCAATGAAGCCAAATGTTGGTTCTTTGAAAGATTAAACAAACTTGACAAACCTCTAGCCAGAATCACCAAGCAAAAAAGAGAGAAGACTCAAATTAATAGAATTGTAAACAATGGAGGAGATATCACTACTGACACCACAGAAATCCAGAGAATCCTGTGAAACTTCTATAAAGAACTATAGACCACCAAGATAGAGAATCTGGAAGAAATGGAACAATTCCTAGAAGCATATGCCCTTCCAAAACTGAACCAAGAAGAACTACAAAATCTAAATGCACCAATCACAGACAAAGAAATTGAAACTGTTATTAAGAATCTCTGCAACAACAAAAGTCCTGGACCAGATGGCTTCACAAACAAATTCTACCAAACCTTTTAGGAAAGAGTTACTACCCATACTATTGAAGCTTTTCCATAAGATTAAAGAAACAGGAATACTCCCTTCCACCTTCTATGAAGCCAACATCACCCTGATACCAAAAGCTGATAGGGACAGAACAAAAAAGGAAAACTACAGACCAATATCTCTGATGAACACAGATGCCAAAATATTAAACAAGATCTTGACCAACCGGCTACAGCAACATATCAAAAAGATTGTTCATCATGACCAAGTGGGATTCATCCCAGGAAGCCAAGGCTGGTTTAACATCCATAAGTCAACCAATGTCATTCACCACATCAATAAAAGCAAAGCCCAAAACAACATGATTATCTCAATAGATGCAGAGAAAGCCTTTGACAAAATCCAACACCCATTCATGCTCAAAACTCTACAAAAAATGGGAATAGGTGGGAAAATCCTCAAGATAGTGGAGTCTGTATATAGCCAACCTACAGCCAACATCATACTCAGTGGACAGAAGTTGAAAGCATTCCCCCTCAGATCGGGGACTAGACAGGGCTGTCCACTGTCACCGTTAATCTTCAACATAGTATTGGAGGTTCTTGCCATAGCAATCAGGCAAGAGAAAGAAATGAAAGGAATACAGATTGTAAGGGAAGAAGTCAAACTCTCTCTATTTGCAGATGATATGATAGTATACACAGAAAAACCAAAAGAATCCAGCAGAAAACTACTGGAAGTTATTAGGCAATATAGCAAGGTATCATGCTACAAAGTCAATGTACAAAAATCAGTGGCATTTCTTTATGCAAACACTAAATCTGAAGAAGAAGACATCCAGAAATCACTCCCATTTACTGTTTCAGCAAAATCAATCAAATACCTAGGAATAAAGTTGACCAAAGAAGTGAAAGACTTGTATGCTGAAAACTATGAGTCACTACTCAAGGAAATAGAAACTGACACCAAAAAATTGAAAGATATCCCATGCTCACAGATTGGAAGAATAAATATCATCAAAATGAATATTCTCCCAAGAGCCATATACAAATTTAATGCAATACCCATCAAAGTTCCACCAAGCTTCTTTCTTCTTCTTCTAGTGTTTGCCCTTCTTCTTTAGCCAGTCTTTAAGAGAATAGAACAAACACTACAATCATTTATCTGGAACCTGAAAACACCTAGAATTGCCAAAACCATCTTAAGGAAAAGAAACAGAAATGGAGGCATTACACTCCCAGACCTTAAACTATATTATAAAGCCATCATCATCAAAACAGCATGGTACTGGAACAAAAATAGACACACAGACCAGTGGAACATAATTGAAAGCCCAGAAATAAATATCCTAACCTATGGACATCTAATCTTTGATAAGGGGGCCCAAAGCATTAAATTGAAAAAGGAGGCTCTCTTCAATAAATGGTGCTGGGAAAACTGGGATGTAACTACAGAAGAATGAAATTGAACCACTTTATCTCACCAGAAACAAAAATCAACTCCAAATGGATCAAATACCTAGATGTCAGGCCAGAAACAATCAAATACTTAGAGGAAAACATTGGTAAAACACTTTCCCACCTATACCTCAAGGACATCTTTGATGAATCAAACCCAATTGCAAGGAAGACTAAAGCAGAAACAAACCAATGGGACTACATAAAATTGAAAAGCTTCTGCACATCCAAAGAAACTATTAAACAAACAGAGAGACCCCTCACAGAATGGGAGAAGATCTTCACATGCCATACATGAGACAAGAAACTAATAACCAAAATATATAAAGAGCTCAGCAAGCTTAGCACCAAAAAAGCAAATGACCCCATCCAAAAATGGGCAGAGGATATGAACAAAACATTCACCTCAGAGGAGATCCAAAAGGCTAACAAACATATGAAAAACTGCTCTAGGTCACTGATTGTCAGAGAAATACAAATTAAGACAATACTAAGATACCACCTCACTCCTGTAAGAATGGCATACCTCAAAAAGGACAGCATCAACAAATGCTGGAGAGGTTGTGGGGACAGAGGAACCCTTTTACATTGCTGGTGGGAATGTAAATTGGTCCAGCCTCTGTGGAGAGCAGTCTGGAAAACTCTCAGAAGGCTAGACATGGACCTTCCATATGATCCAGTAATTCCTCTCCTGGGGTTATACTCCAAGTACTCCATAACACCCAACCAAAAAGAGGTGTGTACTCCTATGTTCATAGCAGCACAATTCATAATAGCTAAAACCTGGAAGCAACCCAGGTGCCCAACACCAGATGAGTGGCTGAGAAAGCTGTGGTATATATACACAATGGAATACTATGCAGCTATCAAGAACAATGAACCCACCTTCGCTGACCCATCTTGGACAGAGCTAGAAGGAATTATGTTAAGTGAGCTAAGTCAGAAAGATAAAGATGAGTATGGGATGATCCCACTCATCAACAGAAGTTGAGTAAGAAGATCTGAATAGGAAACTAATAGCAGGACCTAACCAAATTGTAAGTAGGGCACCAAAGTAAAAACCCTGTGATGAGGGGTAGACATGCAGCTTCCTGGGCCAGTGGGGTGTGGGAGTGGGTGGGAGGGATGGGTCACAGTCTTTTGGTGGTGGGAATGGTGTTTATGTACACTCATAGTAAAATGTAGTCATATAAATCACTAGTTAATTAATATGAGAGGGGGAATATTATTTGTATGTCTCAAAGTTTTTCAAAACACAAACTGAATCTTTTTAATATATAGGCTGTGTAATTGATATGCAGACTCTCAAAAGCCTAGACCAAGTAGATCAGAAGCAACCAATAGCACAGCTATATACATGATACTGGGTACTGTACAGCAAACCCTAACAAAAGGACTTTTCAAAGTTACCAAATAATGTGATGATAACATTAACTATTGATTGCCTTTTTGAACCCTAAGACAGTAGGAACCTCACATCTCCACTATAGAGCCTCTACTTCCCCCAGTCCTGGAACCCTTGGATAGGGCCCACTTTTCCATATGCTTCTCCCAATCCATATCAAATAATATTGCATCTGCCGATCACAACCTAACCAACACAACGATTGCTACCTCAACATGCTTCACTTCAGACTGTGTCCAGAGACTTCACGTGTGGAATGACAACCCTTCAGCTTCATTATTCGGGTGAGACCTTTCCTTTCATAGTATACTCTAATTCCATCTCAAGTGGTTCACTTTCTAACAAAGTCCCAAAACCTAGATGTACACCAGTTTCTGTGAGACAGAGCATATGTTCACACGTATCCGTAAACTACTGCAAAGTATATACCTGAAAGCAGAAGTACACTAGAGTTTGCAGTGAGTACCCCCCCTAACACTTCCTCTCCACTATTCCAACCTTTGGGTCCATGATTGCTCAACAATTTGTTTGGCTTTGTATGTTAACTCTCTTTTCAGTCACCAGGTTCCAGATGTCATCAGGATTCTGGCGAGGCTTCCCTGGACTGAAGATTCCACCAATGTGTCCTGGAGCTCCGCTTCCCCAGAGACCCACCCTACTAGGGAAAGAGAGAGGCAGACTGGGAGTATGGACCGACCAGTCAACGCCAGTGTTCAGCGGGGAAGCAATTACAGTCACCAGACCTTCCACCTTCTACAACCCTCAATGACCCTGGGTCCATGCTCCCAGAGGGATAGAGAATGGGAAAGCTATCAGGGGAGGGGGTGGGATATGGAGATTGGGTGGTGGGAATTGTGTGGAGTTGTACCCCTCCTACCCTATGATTTTGTTAATTAATCCTTTCTTAAATAAAAAAGAAAAAAAAGAAAAAAAAGTACCTGAAATACAAGGGAATTAAAATGAGTATCTTAGGTTGTTACCCATTCAAAAACTGCATATGTAAATTCCAAAATATAATATAAATTATTGCAAAATACTGAAACAGTCAACCATGAGGTACTGCAGTGGCAGTCTTTTCTCCCATGAGATTAAAAAAAAAAAAAAAAAGGACCTGATTTGAATTTGATTTAAATTTTGTGACACTTTCCTGTCACATTGTTGCAGGATAAGTCATCACAGTGGAGTGCATAAGTATTCTAGTTCTAAAATAAATTAACGTAGAGATGAGTTGAAACCACAAAAATAAGTGCTACTCAACCCAGTTTAATCAGACCCCTGTCAGCTTGGTCACTCTCAGGTCATCTACCACAGGAGAACTTTTACAGACAGAAAAGTTAAAAGGACAGAGAAAGGAGTTACACCTTACATTTTAAAATATCTTTGCAAAAAATATAAAGCATGGAGCCTGGGATTTTTTTCAATATATTAAACAAGGCTTTCTTTATATTCTAGTGCCATATAAAGAAATGGTGAAATTTACTTTGATTTTTGTGTACAACATGTTTCTCTCAATAGGCATTAGAATAAGAAATGAAGTAAAGATATGCATAAATATATATTAAATATATTTAAATATATGACCCTGTAAATAAATTGCCAGAGCCTTTCCTAGGTTCTTTGATAAAAGAAAACAATGTGGGACCTTGAACCATGTGTTATATAGAAAACACTTATGATGGGGAGTCAGGCGGTAGAGCAGTGGGTTAAGCAAACGTGGTGCAAAGCGCAAGCACCACCATAAGGATCTGGGTTCAAGCTCCCAGCTCCCCACTTGCAAGGGAGTCACTTCACAAGTGGTGAAGCAGGTATGCAGGTATCTATCTTTCTTTCCCCTTGTCTTCCCCTACTCTCTCCATTTCTCTCTGTCTTATCCATCTTATCTTATGACATCAATAACAACAACAACAATGACTATAACAATGCAACAAGGGCAACAAAAGGAAAAATATATAAATACATATTATAAAAAAAGAAAACACTTATGATGATGGTTTTATGTTTAATTTATCAGAGAAGGGATAGTCAATTAAGGAAATGTCTCTGGAATGAGTTATTCTTTTTAAGCACTTTCTTTTTATTATTATCTTAATTTATTCGATAGAGACAGGCAGAAATTTAGAGGGTAGTGAAAGATAAAGAGAGAGAGAGACAGAGACACTTGCAACACTGCTTCACCTCTTATGAAGCTTTCCCCCTGCAGGTGGGGACTGGGGGCTTGAACCTGGGTCCCTACGCATAGTAACGTTTGTGCTTAACCAGGTTCATCACCACCCATCCCCTAGCATTGTCTTTCAAAATGAGTGAAAAGTAAGGTATTTACAGAATAATATTTTCATGTATTCCAACTATTGTAGTTAAGTAAATAGACCTTTTATCACTTTTTATCAAAATCATATGAAATAAATGGCTGAGTAATTTCTAATTTCTTTTTGAAAAGGAATAATATGACATTTATATTTTTCATAATTGGATGATTTATTAAAATTTTATTGTTAAGCATGTTCCCAGCATTGTCATATGTTTGATTACAAAAAAAAATTGAAGAATGTTTATTACCCTATTGTTTTATAATGTAGCCCTATTTTCTACACCAAGAATTTGTCCTCCATATAAAGCAGCAATGGCAGGGATTGTGCCAGCCTCCGAAGGGAAGGTGGATCATCCTACTGTCCCTGAAATGAGTGCAGCCTAGAATGTTCCCAGCTGTGACTATGAACTATGAGCTCAGAACAATAGGAATTCAGACGTAACACAGGCTCCTGCTCTAAATAGATAGATAGACAGACAGACAGATGATAGATAGATAGATAGATAGATAGATAGATAGATAGATAGATAGATAGATATGTTTATACATATATGGGCCCTGTTTATACATATATGTTTATACATATATGGGATAAAGAGGTTAACTGTATTCATACATTTTCTTTGAGAACTACTCTTCACCCTAATCTGACTTTATAACCCAATTATCCACTCTGACATAGTCTTCCCAGACAATATTTTTGTACACCTCCAACGTTATCTATGAAACTCAAGCAAAAACTGTGAAAGTTAAAGTCATAGGCCCCTAGGAACATCCCTAATATAAACTACCTAGCTTCTTCCCAGCGCAAGATGCTACTGCTTCTGAGTTTTCTTTCTTTTATTTATTTATTATTTCTTCTTCTCTTCCATGTTCTGATGGAATTGGGGTTCAGAACCCTCTGGTTGTCTTTCCCTAACATTTATCCAGCTGGGAGTATGGGCCTAAATTCTTTGGGGTGCAGAATGTGGAAGGTCTGATTCTGTAATTGTTTCTCTACTGGACCTGAGTGTTAGCAGGTAGATCCATACCACAGCCTGTCCTTATCTTTCCCTAGTGGGGTAAGGCTCTGGGGAGGTGAGGTTCGAGGACACATGGTGAGATTGCCTAGGGAGTTCAAGATGAAATCTTAGTATCATTTGCAACTTGGTATATTTTATGATTCTTAATAATGATGCTGTCAATATTCACATGTAAGTCTTTCCATTGACATGTGTTTTTATTTACCTTGAGTAGATTCATAAAGTGGAATTGCTGTCAAATCAAGTGTTGGAGAGTGGGCCCACTGCCCAGGAAGTCCAGGCCGTTGTTTCCATGAGATCTGAGCAGGTAGACCCCAGGCTCTCCCCCATCTGGGTCGAGAAAATGGCAGGTCCCCCCTGACCTCATGAACTAATGATGGATGACTTCTCCAGATAGTATCTACCTCTCTTCATATGCCCTTCCTCTTCCCTTGAAACAAAGGCCATGAATTACTGTATATTGTGTTTGGCCAAACTTGAAAACCACCACAAACTTCCTGTTACTCAACTGCCCCTCCTCTGAAGTGACTGTAGCATATACCCCTCCCCCGGGAAAATTGCATTGTGAGCTTGTGATCAAACCTTGTATGGTAACTCTTCACTTCTGATCAAATAGTTTGTAGGTCAAAATGTGACTATACATTGTGATGTTTTGTGTTTGGGTTAATGATTACCTTAACCTTCTCCCTGAGCAAGGGGTATATCTGCTTGCTCTCTCCCTCAATAAATGAGTTCTCCCACTGAGGCTCTCCCAGAGCTGACTGCTCATCTCTCTGAGCATTTGCTTTTGCCACATGGAGCTACCCCAGGACTCTCAGGGGGCCTCTCTGACCTTCACTACCAGTGGCCTAGGGGGCGGGGGACCTGGAGTGGTAGCCCATAGTCAAGTTCAATGAGATAGATTATCCCACAGCAGTGCCAGGGAAGTTCCCAGTTTATGCAGCCTGTTCTGCCTAGTTTGAAGCAGCTAAGCAAAAAAGTTGGGGCAATTCAAGCCTTTTCAGACATGAATGTCATACACTTGAGGGAGTTCTCACCTGAAGTTCAGCAGTTTTCATGATTGAACACTTCTGACTTTTCTTAATGTCATCAGTCAATTTCCAGAGCATCAAAACAAATTCTTTGGCTGTCTTGTCCAACTTTATACTCACCTTTGGGAGGGTGGGAGGTGGATATACCATGCTTTACACTCAATCATGCCAGAAATAAATCTCCAAAATTTATTTTTTCAATTTACTATATATTTTACACTGATTCCACATCTTTTGCTATTCTTGGTAATAAAGGGATTTGTTATTTTGGTTTGCTTTTTAAGCACATATATGTAATAATCTAAATCTATGTAAACTGTATTATTCTTTTTTGTTCAAATAGATAATTAATAGTTAAAATGCACACAAATGCTGCATTATATTCTATGAGATTTTCATAATCATTTCAAAATCAGTTGATTGCATTATATTTACAGGTAGGTAGGGTCTAAGCCTTCATAAAACCTAATGTCCTTTCATCTCAGTAAGTTTATTTTTTATTTTTTACTAGTGATTTAATAATGATAAACAAGATTGTGGGATAAGAGAGATACAATTCCACACAATTCCCACTACCAAAGTTTCACATCTCATCCCCTCCACTGGAAGCTTTCCTATTCTTTAATCCCTCTGAGAGTATGGACACAGGATCATTATGGGGTGCAGAAAGTGGGAGGTCTGGCTTCATTAATTGCTTCTCCACTGGAAATCAGCGTTGACAGGTCAATCCATTCCCCAAACCTGTTTCTATCTTTCTCTAGTGAGGTAGGGCTCTCATGTTTTCAGCTGGAAGCCTTGTTTCAGTATTATAAATTATTTACATGAATCTACTCTGCTTGTTGAATTTAATGAACACAGTTTCTGATGACATCAACATGAAGAATAAAGAATCCTAAGATGGCAATACTATTCTAACATGTTTTGTCTATAAAATATGAAACACTAAGTACTAGTGTGGAAAACAGAAATCACTGGCATTTCAGTAAAGTTAGGAAGCTGTCTCTAGAGAAATATGATAGCAAGCATAGATGTGTTTTGAATCTGGCTGCATAGGTAGAAATATTTTAGGTTTATTTAATTGTATTAGACTGATTGATTGACCAATGTTTCATCACAGCATTGTTCAGCTTTTTCTTCTGATTAAACCAAGGACCTCAGCTGGGTCTCAGCTGGGAAGGTCTGTTATCAATAGTGCTATCTCCCTGGCCTCATTTACATATTTTTAGTTTTTAGTAAGGAATAGGACAGAGGGCTTGGGTGGTGGTACACCTGGTTGATCAAGGACCCAACCTAAATTGCTAAATTGCTCACCTCCTAAGTTCTATTGGTTATTAAGTCTGAATTTAAATATCACCTCTATAAAGTTTTAATATGTTAGTATCAAATGAAATGTATATCACATTTATTTTTTCTCACCACTATACTGCTATGGAAACTTTCTGATTCTGTTCAACTATTTGCTGTTTCTCTGTCGACTTCCATTTCCACATGTGTGCACATTGCATACTTTCTCCTCCATTTTTTTATTATCTGGAATTGCAAACCCTTTTTGGTATCTTCAGTACTTATTCATTTCAGTGAGTTCTACTTATAAAAATTCTATAGGGATCATGAATAGGTGAAAAGTGAGGCTGAGGGCCTGCACTGAGAGAAAAAGACACTTAATTAAAAATATATAAGTAAGATAAATTCTAGATATGTATGTTTAATTTTAAAATACAAAACGTAGGCAAGGAGATAAAGCAGAGATAGCTGATTAGATTTTCATGCTTGATACCCTAGTTCCCAGAATCAGAATCAGTCCCCAACACCACCATATACCAGAGATGCTCTGGTCTTCTGGTATCTATCTATCTATCTATCTATCTATCTATCTATCTATCTATCTACTATCTGTGATCTATCTATCTATAATCTATCTGTCTTATGAAAATAAAATCTTTCTCCTCCACATTATGCACCAATTAAAAGAACAGAGTTGAGGATAGCCCTGGCTTAGGAATTAAATTGGCCTATTTGAGCATCAAAAAGAAGATAAAGACTATTGGAACAGATGAAACAGAGACAGGCAGATGTCAATGTTTACAAAGTCTGTTCAATATGTCTAAAAATTATGGATAGATACTGGAGAATTTAAAGTTTAAGTCACTCTCCAACATGATCAAAATATTATTTCAAAATTATTTGTTCATAGAGTCTCTATATTGAAACTTTCTATTACTTTGAAATTCAGTTTTGGACTTTTACTAGTTTCCACCCCATGCTATGCAGTGTTTTAAGTTATTTATTTACTTTTTAAATATTTTTTTTATCTTTAATTTGTTGGATAGAGACAGAGAGAAATTGTGAGGGAGATAGAGAAGGTAAGAGACAGAGTGACACCTGCATCACTGCTTCACCACTCATGAAGCTTTTCCCCTGTAGGTGGGGACCAGGGGTTTGAACCCGTGTCTTTGCACACTGTAGTGTGTACACTCAACCAGGTGTGCCACTGCCTGGCCCCATGTTTTAAGTTAGTAAGCAGACCATCTCACTCATAGCACTCAATCAAACTCAGAACACTCATTTTTACATTCTTGGAACACCTAATTTTATATTACCAGATTTTAGTGATTTTATTTCAACATGTGAAGTATCCTGGAGGTGTATACCATGCAACATAAAAGCTCATCTGAAGATAACTCTTAACATAATTTTTGTTTTTAATAAAAACTCAGTGAAGAGTGCTATTGCTCCTGACTGTTTACAGGAGAGTTGAGACTCTTATAATTGGCACTGGTAAAACAATGTGTATCTGGAGTATGAACCTTTATCTCATCAAACATCATTAGCATACTTACTTTAGACATTAAAGCAATGCTAATGAAGTTAGCAAATTCAAATTGAAACCATCTGCATGTTGCAACTTCTCTAAAGTTAATTAAAGGAAACACAGGGTCATCAATACCACAAATGCAATATATCAGATCAGAGGAAGTACAAGAGGACAGGATTATTGAATAGCAAGGTCTTGCTTGCATTTCAGGAATAAGATCAATCAATGATGTAGAAAATAAACTTTATAGGCCGCCTTGCTCCTACTGTTCTGTTTCCTTATCCCAGATCATAGTACATAATAATTAAGAATACTACTTTGTTCTTGAGAGAACACTAGCTTAGCAATTGTGATGCTCAACTATAAACTAAGCCCTGGTATATACACACGTATATGTGATTAAGTTGAATGCATTCAATAGACATAGAAAAATTTTAGAGGAGAATAAACTTATCTTACTCCAATCTTGTAGATTGGTATACTAAACATCCCTTGATTGTAGATTCTAACTACTTGTACTTCATTCCTGGAAGGTTCTTTGAGTCATGGTGATTAGTATGAAGTAAATCACTTTAAATAAAATAAGTTATTTAAGTGGCCCCTTTCCTTCCTGGTGCTAAACAGAAATTATTTCTACATGCCATAGTCTCCTAAGAATAAAACAGTAAAGCATACATTGACTATTTTTAATCAACATCTTATTCCTATCAAAGAGCATCAAAAGGCTAGACTGCCATCAGTCAGCAATGAAAATTAACAGCTTTTTGTAAGTAATAAAACACATAATAAAGTCATAGTTAATGACATATATGTATGTATCTTTTTTATTCAGTAAATAGCATTTGTCTCTAAATTACAAAAATATGCCACAATGCCAAGCTCTGAAGGGTTATATTTCTAAATATTTGAGTTTTTTTTTAAAGTCCTATATTTTCAAGTTATTTCTACTTCCTAGTTTACTTGCTTTTTGTTAGCCTGAATATATGAGACCTGGCTCACAATCATAGGACTGGAAAAAACTGTGATCATCAGTGTCCTCTGTCTTTATCTAAAGTTTTCTCATCCTTTAGAGAATCTGACATACATTTTTGTACTCTCTGTTCACAATAAGTGCTAAGGCACCCACCCATAAACTCATATATATATATACACACACACACACACACACACACACATTCAAGGGGGTTAGGATGTTTGATTTTGTTCATTTCAGTGTCTGGCATACAAAGAAAGAATAGTTTGCTATCATGCACCTAAAGCTATTATAAAAAGATATTTCACAACACAACAATACTAATGTTTTCCAAATGTTTTCAAACCTCCCTTAATAAGTACCATATCTCAGAAAAAAATCAGACCTCATAAGTCAATGCAGAAAACCTAATTCTTCCACTATTCACCATCTTGGGTTGGACTGAGTAGATTACATGTTGGTAGAGTAACTGGAGTAAATATTTTTAAAATCAAGTTTTCTTTGTGCCATATTCACTGTTGAATAAGACTTTCCCTTTGAACTACTAATAAATATGGAATTTACTTGTTGAACTGTTTTTTTGCAAAACACACATATGTATTCAAATTTTTCTTTAGTACATTCAAAGAAATCTAAAAGTATTTCATAAGATTTTGCATTATAAAGACCTGAAAGCTTAATGCAGTAACTTTCTGAACAAATATTTTAAATTTATTTATAAAATAAAAATGAAATATAATAACAATACTGTAAGATAAGAGTTGTAAAACTCCACACAATTCCCACCACCAGACTTCTGTATCCTATCCCCTCCACTGGAAGCTTTCCTATTCTTTATCTCTCTGGAAGTATGGACCCAGGGTCATTATGGGTACAGAAGGTGGAAGGTCTGACTTCTGTAATTGCTTCTCCATTGGAAATGGGCATTGGTAGGTCAATCCATAATCCTAACCTCTTTTTGTCTTTCTCTAGTAGGACAGGGCTCTGGAGAGATAGGGTTCCAGGACACATTGGTGAGGTCATCTCCAGGGAACTCAGGTTGGTATCCTGGTAGCCTCTGCAATGTGGTGTCTGAAAAAGCATTAAGATATAAAGCAGAACGAATTGTTTAGTAATCTGGAACCTAAAGGCAAGAATATACCAGAGGAGATTTGGGGTCTCCATTTTGGAAAAAGCTAGTAGGTCTATTTTAGGTATATTCCAAGGGGTCCATAACTTTACTAGTTTTTGCCTGAGCCTGATGGCTAACATGTAGGTGGGCTAAAGATATTATCTGGTGAGATGGTGTCAGGGTAGGAAATAGGACAGGAAACTGTATCAGAGAAGAGAGTAGCTCCCATATCTAGGAATAGTATATAAATACCACTAACTATAAACCCCATCAATTTGATCTGGTACCTATATTCAGCACAGGATTCTGTGTAATGTCTGCAACCTTCTAGGCCTGAGCTCACATTCTGAACAGATTTTAAGATTTGTGCCTTCTGGATAGTCTCAGCATCTCTAATTTTCTCAATATCTATAAAAATGATTAAAGTAAATAGCATAAATGGGCATAAATTATGGAGATGTCTTGTATGATACATCAAATCCTAACAATGGGGTTTTCAAGGTTAACCCCATTGCCAAATGATTTTGTTATAGCAATAATTATCTATTGCCTTCTTAAACCCTAAGTCAACAGGAATCTTCTCCTTTATCTATAAAGCCCATATTTCTCCCAGTCCTGAAACCTTTAGGGTGAGGCTCATTTTCCTGCATGCTTCTCCCAATTCATACCAGTTGCTACTGCAATTGATGATCCCAACCCAACCAATGCAAACAGTACCACCTCAGCATGTTTCATTATGGACTGCATCCAGAGATGTCAGGCATGGAAGGTCAACCCACCAGCTTCATCACTCTGGTGAGACCTTTCCTAGCTCATAGGACTCCTTAAATTAATTTTGGGTGCTTCTTCACAAACCTCAAACCTAGATATAGAACAGGGCCCATGAAATAGGGCATATCCTATTTCAAGTTGGGGGAAAATATACCTTAAAACAATAGTGCACAATAGTTTACAGTGAGTCAATACACGTAGCAAGTAAGCAGAAAGACCTAAAAAGATATAACAAAGTACCTAATGAAATAGTTTCTACTTAGACCTAGATACACTCCTCACCTACCTTCTATTGCAAGTCCCTCAATCACTCCAAAGCTAATTGTATCAGACAAAATAAGGACTACAAAAGCTGAATAAATGGGCAAGAGACCGGCATACTTTAATGATGACTCTTTAGTCACCACCAGGCCACCCCATCACCGGGGGCCCTAGTCAGGGAGTTCTGGGATTCCCACACAGGCACGATGGGCCTAGACCTCTAACATATCCCTCTCACCACTGTCACTGGTCATCTCCATCAGGAATAACATAGTGGACCCCTCAATGTGGATCAATAATGGTAGGGAATGTTCTAGTCTCAGAAGAGATGTTGGATAGCATACTCTACCTGTCAATTGAGAATGAGGGGTATTGAAATCAAAATAGCTTGTAGAGTTCCTAGCCATGACCACAGAAAGTGAGCTCAGACATACAGGGATGCTGAGGTTACATAGGCTCCTGTGCTGACTATGGGCCCCAGATCAAATCAATGGGGTTTACAGTTAACAATATTTATATACTTTTCCCAGATGTGGGAGCTACTCTCTTCCCCAATCCAGTTTTCTGGTACTTTTTCCAACTATAACACCAGCTCCCCAGACAATAACTTAGGTCACCTG